>NW_025782342.1:0-35475 GCF_021130785.1 Homalodisca vitripennis | reverse complement strand
ACCGTATCAATTAATGTGGTGAACAGTGGAAAGTGTTCCATTTTATAAAACGTTGGATTTACCGTGCAAAAATCCTGAAAAATTAATATTTGAATATTACATGTTGCAGCACGCCCACACCACGTGGTGTCGCGTAAACAGGCTTTACAGGATGTTGATTTAACATTTATAGATTACTTTCTTATTTACAATGTAGCAGCCACGCCACACACGTGTGTTGTCGCGTAACAGGGCCTTTACAGATCGTTGATTTAAAATTTATAGCTTCCTTTTATTTACACTGTAGCAGCACGCCACACCAGTGGTCGGTAACAGGCTTTACAGATGTTGATTAAAAAATTATAGCTTTATTCTTATTTACAATGTAGCAGCACGCCACACCACGTTGGTCGCGTAACTGGCTTTACAGATGTTGATTTAACATTTTTATAGCTTATTCTTATTTACATGTAGCAGCACGGGCCACAAACACGTGTCGACGTTACAGGATTTTACAGATGTTGATTTAAATTTTATAGCCTTACTTTCTTATTTACATGTAGCAGCACGCCCACAACACGTGTTCGCGTACAGGCTTTACCAGGATGTTGATTTTAACATTTATAGCTTACTTGCTTTATTACCACTGTAGCAGACGCCAACACCACGTGTCGCGTAACTGGCTTTACAGATGTTTGATTTAACATTTATAGCTTACTTCTTTAATTTACAATGTAGCAGCACGCCACACCTCGTGTCACGTTACAGGCTTTACATATGTTGATTTAACATTATAGGCTTACTTTCTTATTTTCACTGTAGCAGCACGCCACACCACGTGTCGCGTAACAGGCTTTACTGATGTTGATTTAACTTTTATAGCTTACTTCTTATTTACAATGTAGAGCCGCACACAACGTGTCGAGTAACAGGCTTTACTGACGTTGATTTAACACTTTATAGCTTTCTTTTATTTACAATGTGTAGCAGCCACGCTCACACCACGTGATTGCATAACAGGGCTTTATAAGATGTTGATTTATAAATTTATAGCTACCTTTCTTATTTACACTGTAGCTGCACGCCCACACCAGTGCGCGTAACAGGCTTTACATAGGAAGTTGATTTAACGTTTATAGCTAGCTTAATTTTTTATCATTGTAGCAGAACGCCACTATCCACCGTGGGACGCGTAAACAGGCTTTACATATGTTGAATTTTACTTTTATAAGCTTACTTCTTATTTACACTGTAGCAGCACGCCACACCACGTGTCGCGTACCAGGCACTTTACAGATGTTGATTTAACATTTATTGCTTACTTCCTTATTTACAATGTAGCAGCAAGACCACACCAACGTGTCGCGCGTAAGAGGGCTTTACAGTTGTTGATTTAAAATGTTATAGTTACTTCTTATTTACAATGTAGCAGCACGCCACACCACGTGTGCGTAACAGGCTTTACCGTGTTGATTTAACATTGATAGCTTATTCTTATTTACAATTTTAGATGCACGCCAACACCACGTGCCGCCGTAACAGGTTAAACAGATGTTGATTTACCATTTAAAGCTTTCTTCTTACTTACACTGATAGCAGCTCGCCAACACCACGTGTCGCGTAACATGGGCTTTTACAGATGTTGATTTCAATCATTTTTAGCTTACTTCTTATTTACACTGTAGCAGCCACGCCCCACACGTGTTTCGCGTAACAGGCTTTTCAGATGTTGAATTTAAATTTATAGCTTACTTCTTATTTAATCTGTAGCAGAAGGCCCAACACGTGTCGCGTAACAGGCTGTTTCAGATGTTGATTTAACATTTATAGTTACTTCTTATTTACATATGTAGCAAGCAGCACGCCACACCACGTGTCGCGTAAATGGCTTTCAGATGTTGATTTAACAATTTATAGCTTACTTTCTTATTTACAATGTTTAGCAGCTCGCCACACCATGTGTCGGTAAACAGGCTTCTTACAGATGTTGATGTAACATTTATAGCTTACTTCTTATTTACAATGTAGCAGCACGCCACAACCACGTTCCGCGTAACAGGCTTTACAGATGTTGATTTAAACATTTTATTGCTTACTTCTTATTTTACACTGTAGCAGCACGCACAAACCACGTTGTCGCGTGACAGGCTTACAGATGTTGATTTTAACATTTATAAGCTTACCTTCTTAGTTACAATGTAGCAGCACGCCACACCACGTGTCGCGTACAGCTTTACAGATGTTGATTTAAATTTATAGCTGACATTCTTATTTACTCTGTAGCAGGATGCCACAACACGTGTCGCGTAACAGGCTTTAAGATGTTATTTAACATTTATAGCTTACTTTTATATACAATGTAGCAGGACACGCCCACACACGTGTCGCGTAACAGGCTTTACAGATGTTGATTTAAACATTTATAGCTAATTCTTATTAACTAATGTAGCGCACGCCCACACCACGTGATGATAACAGGCTTTACAGATGTTGTTTTACATTATAGTCACTTGTATTTATTTTACATTGTAAGCAGCACGCCAAAACAACCACGTGTCGGTAAAGGCTTTACAGATGTTGATTTAACATTTATAGCTTACTCTCTTATTTTCAATGTAGCAGCACGCCACACCACGGTGTTAGCGTAACAGGCTTAAACAGATGTTGATTTAACATTTATAGCTTACTTCTTATTTACAATCGTAGCATGCACGCCACACACACAGTGTCGCGTAACAAGGCTTAAACAGATGGTTGATTGAATAACTTTCATATCTTAAACATCGTATTTACAATGTGAGCAGCACGCCACACACGTGTCGCGTAACAGGGCTTACAGATGTTGATTTTAAACATTTATAATCTTACCTTCTTATCTTACAATGTAGCATGCCACGCCACACCAGTGTCGCGTAAAGGCCTTAACAGATGTTTGATTTAACCTTTATATTTACTTCTTATTTCACAAGGTGCAGCACGCCACCACCACGTGTCGCGTAACCAGGCTTAGAAACAGATGTTGATTTAACCATTTTATAGCTTATTCTTATTTACAAGTGTAGCAGCATCGCTACACCCACGTGGTCGCGTAACGTAACAGGGCTTCTACAGATGTTGATTTTACATTTATGCTTAATTCTTTTTTACAATGTAACAGCAACGCCACACACGTGTCGCGTAACAAGGCCTTAAAAAGATGTTGATTTAACATTTATATCTTACTTCTTTTTTACACATGGTTAGGCAGCACCGCCACACCAGATGTCCGCCGTAAAGGCTTTACAGATGTTGATTTAACATTTATAGCTTACATTCTTATTTACAATGTAGCAGGCACGCCACACCACGTGACGGTAACAGGCGTCTACAGATGTTGATTTAACATTTCATGTTACTTCTTATTTACAATTTAGCAGGCTCGCCACACCACGTGTCGCGTAAAAGGCTTAAAAGTTGTGGATTTATCATTTATATTTACCTCTTATTTACAATGTAGCTGCACGCCACACCGACGTGTCGGTAACAGGCTTTTACAGATGTTAATTTAACCATTTATAGCTTAACTTATTATTAAAACCAATGTAGCAGCACTGCCACACACGAGTCGCGTGTTAACAGGCTTAACAGATGTTTGATTTAACATTTATAGCTTACTTCTTATTTACAATGTAGCAGCACGCCCACACCAGTGTCGCTCGTTAACAGGCTTAACAGGATGTTGATTATAACATTTATGCTGACTTCTTCATTTACAATGTAGCAGCACGCCACTCACGTGTCGCTTTGACAGGTTTACAGGATGTTGATTTATCATTTATTGCTTACTTCTTATTTACAATGTAGCCAGCAACGCCACAACCACGTGTCGCGTTAAAAGGCTTTACATATGTTGATTTACACATTTAGAGCTTATTCTTTTTTACAATGTAGCAGCACGGCCCACACAAGTGTCGCGTAACAGGCTTTTTACAGTTGTTGATTTAACATTTATAGCTTACTTCTTATTTTCCATGTATGAGCACGCCACACCACGATGTCGCCGTAACTGGCTTAACAGATGTTGATGTAACATTTATAGCTTACTTCGTATTTACAATTTAGCAGCACGCACACCACGTTTCGTGTCGTAACAGGCTTTACAGTTGTTGATTTAACATTTAAGAAGTGGCCTGCCTTACCTGTCATCTCATACTCCTGTCTCAATTGTATTAGATAAGCACAGGGTGAAATAACCGGTAAAAATTATGCAGAACATTAAATTTATTATTTGTAGTTGGTGTCAGTCACATTTTTGGGCTGTGTTGTGCTTTTTGTGGCCGACGTGTGGGTTTTGTGTTAGTGACGTTACGTATCTGTTTGGACAGTGGCAGGAAACCTAGGTTTATTTTTCTCTTCTTTGGACTCCAAGCACTTTTTCTAGTACTATTTATCTTTATCTTCTGAATTCTCTTGTTTACATTTATTTTTTTTACTATCCAGGTCCCATTGCCCGCATATTTATATGTTTTTATAAGTTTCATGTAATATATACTTAATTGTACGTCTCACTCTTCTCGAAGAGAATAGATTTAAAATCCCCTGCCTCAAATATTGCGTGAACATGTTTTTTTGTAAACATAAATAATTGGAAAAATTTTGCTTAAATCCTATGCATAGTTATCATTCTACCCGCATTCCCAGTTGAAATAGTGGATGATGAGTACTTCTCACTATTTTGTAACATTAAGAGTTTTCAGTTACCTTAGTATCACTCTCAATAAAACTAGAGGTGGTAACCTAAAGGCTTCATCATTATACTTATCTTGTCTGACTTCTGTAACTAACCTGATGTCACTGTTACAAATAACCCATAATGGAAAGCAATTAAACATATGTTTATTTAAAACAAACATAATTATTATAGCCCGTATGGTAAATTTGCTTAATGCACTGCGGTAAATTCATTCCTGAATACAAAAAGAGTTAAATTGAAAATTTTTACATCAATTTTATTGTACAATCGAAAGAAAGCTATTGTCTTTACCATATTTTTTTGTACAGTATATATTCATAGTTAAAGAGCATTTTTCAATTGGAGAAGGTAACATGGTAAGACAGTTACTTACATCATGAGTTTTTATGTTAATACTTTAATTTTTAAAGATATTTGCAGTATTATTTGTTAACCGTATTTTGATACTTTCTACATCTTTCAAGTTATGGCATTTCATTCTTAATCATTACGTATAGACTATATTACTTGATATTAATTATTTTAATCTGTAATGCTGTCCATGGGGTCACGCAATCTCTGGAATGTTTTTAAAATAGAAAATAAATGAAAAAGAATTAAGGATTAAAGTATTGTTATTTTTATCCTTTTTTATTCTTCCATTCTTATGTTATTTGGTTATTAATAATGTCAGGAAAGGTGTAAATTGGTAAAGATGAGATTTTTAATTATTATAAATTATACAAAATATATATATATATATATATATATTCAAAATATATATATATATTACCGTTTCCGTCTACTTACTGATCCCAACCGAACAAAGGGTAATCTCAACAACACCGCGCTATGGTGTTGCTATGGATTACCGCGCTGCGGTGGAAAGGTTAACCCAGTATAAATCTGGTGACTTTCTCTGGAGGATATAGTTAGGACAAAGCCTTTATGCTCCTCGATTTGTTACTCAGTTGTTCTTTTCTCTAACCAGCAAAATATACTAGTTCGTGTTATAATGAAATTATTTACCGTAAATTGCACTATGTTAAGTTTGCTTTTAACGAAATTTGACAATGTAATTCAGCCTCCATTTCACCAAAGTTTTGAGTGGTTCTTAATGCTCAGTCGGAAACAAAACATAGATTCTAAGGTAAATAAATTGTTATGTAGAGGATATGTTTAATACAGCTCATGAAACAAGTATGAAATATAAATAATTTTTTCATACCCTTATATGGTGATTTTTTAGGAGCTAAGATTATGTGTTTTTAATGAGATGAATATTGGAATAAAATTATGTACCAAAATTGCACAGTAAACATATCCGAGATGTGTATAACATCAGTTGCTATAAATAGTATTAACATATCTTAATTATTGTCCTTGATAATCGAAAATAACTAATGGGATAAGTTAAATGTGATGTAAAATCTCAAAAACATTGGAGATATAAAACAACTAATAAAAGTAGTTAAGGAAATTTAATGTACTTCCCAAAATACTTTTTACTTTTCTAGATACGTATTGAAGCAAAATGGCGTACCAGTTGCCCACGGAAAATTAGTCAGTTTAATTTTAATTATAAACTAATACCATTACAATTCAACTGTAAAGAGTCAACACTGTTTTGGTTTCATGCATTTAGTGTTTGTTTATCACTTTGAGAGTTCTATCTAATATTACGCTGTACTCAGCCGGTATATGTTTTCTACCTCAGGAAGGTGTTTAACAAAATCTCATAATTTTAATGTTTTTATACCATCAAAACAATATCAATAAAATATATTTAATATCAAATATATGCAACTAATACTTTGATTACCGTGTGCCACCCTGACTAATGTTGTGAGCAATGAAAGGTCATATAGACTTTGTACCCAGTGTATTCATACATAATATTTCCATACGAAGCTGAAATACATTATTCTAGATAACATTGGATGTAGGTTTTTGGAGCTTTATGAATAAGGTGTATAACTATCCTTAGTAAAAATAGATTTACTAATACTATTATTATGAGAATAATTGTAATAGAAAGATTGATTATGCCTATATTAACTCCATTGTATGATGCAGTAATAACATTCCGACATGAAATTAAAGTAAACCGATTTGCATAAAAATAATATATTGACTTTTATTGTTTACAAAAAAATTCAAGTATATTATGTAATTTAAGTAGTATATTCCTGAAATTGATGTGACGGTGTTCTAAAACGTTTGAGTGTAACAAAATGTTGAAAATTTTTATGTGACGTGTGTTTAAAATATGCTTTGTTATAAATCGCTGAATGGCATCCCTCCATGTACACGGAGCCGGCGGGCACAAAGGGGTTATATTTATGTGATGGGGAGGAGATTGTACATTCCAACAGTACAGGTACACACGTTGGGTGGTCAGCGAAAATGTCAATGTTTGTTTCAGTAGATTTTATGACAAAATAAAAATGATTAATACATTTTCGGTAGCAAATTAATTTGATACAAAGATTGATATTAGAAATAACGTTTGTTCTGGAAGTGTAAAAAATATGAAAGATCGAAATAGTAGTAAATTATCAGTTACATTAAACGTATTTTACGGTACTGTTTTATTAAGGGCTATTCAATATCAAGAGTAGGATTATATTCCAACTGTTTTTGTTTAAAATTAAATTAGTAATTATTATTTCTATACAAGAAAGAGTATCATAATCTGACTATACAATTATTACAATATATATAAAACAGAATTTTTGTAAGGTTCTAATTCATTATTTAACTATTTTCTGTTGAAATAATGGACTAGCCAAGAAATAAATTAATGGTTTAAATTTTCTTCTGATGGAAATATATTACAACTTCCAACCGTACAGAATATTTTTATGAAATTCGTACCATCAAAGCAAAATTAATGTAGTGAAAAATATTAGCCTAATTTACTGTTATATTGAGCCAATTTATACAACATAATTTAATTCAACTTTCAAATAAATAGATTTAATAGAAATATTTTTAAAATTAAAGTATATAATAATGTGTAGTAAAATTTATTATTTTACAGTGACGTTGTAAGAGCTTCGGCAGTATTGTAATATTTTTATTTTTATTATTATATTCGTTTATTTTTTTACCTACAAATATTCCACCAAATGTAATATATTAATATAACAAGACCAGGCTCTACTTCATCTATCATTATAAGAAGAGGAAAAATATTTAATTTAAACGGGGGTTTTAGGTGTAGAGAAAAAATCAAAATGTAAATTAAATTCAGTCTACCTATATATTTTCATTTTATTTAAGATGCAAACTAAAACATAAACTCTGATAGAGTTTTTAGAATAAACGTCAGGTGATTGGGTTTAACAACGTAATACACTAAAACTAAATAGCAATGCAAGAAGTGACCAAAGTTGATTTGTTTCTGTCGTAAAAATGATTTCGTGGGTCCTTTATATCAAAAAAAAGACAATACGACATGTCTATTCCATCACATTTAGTAGGCCCAATAATACATTTAAACCAAGTTACAAAACAGTTTAAAATCTTGAAAACATGTTAATAAACATTTTTAAGTACTAAATACGAGACTACCAATGCATCAACTTTTTACACTACTCGATTATTTTAGCAGGCCAGGGTAACTGGATAAAATGTACGCCGAAGTTATTTTAATTGAAACTATACAAAACTTTGAAAGTTAAAGTTGAAGTTAATAGAAAACGCCAGAATTTATGCATTACTAAAACATTATAATTCCATACATGTTCATAGATTCAAATTACAATAAATGGAACATTTATGCATAATTCTAGGAAATAGATCAATGCCTTGGAAATGACTGTGTTTCATAGACAGTTACATATCCAATGTCAATTGATCTTATTATATTTCATTACTTGCTTTTATTAAAGCTATTTATGCTAGATTATTAATTAATAACGAAAATAATCGGAGTTGGAGTTCTCTTATATTAAAAAGATATATTGATTTGAGTCATAAACACAAGTTAGAATCAAATGCCACATTAGTTCGAATCTGTAGAAAATGTGATTGGTCAGGTTGACCAAAGCGTCTCGGTCAGACAATGATGTGGTATTGTTACAAACAAATGGATAGGTCAGCGCTTGCTACACTGGGAACCACACATCCCCCATCAGTTGTTAGGTTGGCAAACAACGACACACGAGATAGCCGCAACCAGCGGCCTGTGTAAATAACTATAAATTACTGTGAAGATATGTCCAACTGCCCATAATTGTGTCAACCACATATTTTAAAAAACCGTTACCTACACTAACTTGTTTAAGGCATATTTTTTAACCTTGGGATGGTTCTATTTATAAAACATTTTTACTCGGAACTCCATAAAGCTGTGAATATTTAAAAATTGTAACAAACCATGATGATAACAACTGGCTAATTTTCTTGATCTAGGGTAAAGAATATTTATTACAATGACACATTAAAATCAAAATTCAACAGTAATTGCAATAGTGTAATACACAATAAACAAAGAAACTATTGATTGACATTACCAACACACTAGTAAGAATACAAATACCCGGGGAGAAGGAGGTAGGAAGTTTCGGTAGCTGTCTGAAGGCTGGTTTCCTGCGCTGCTAAAATTCAATTTCCAGGAGCGTTGTTACGGAGCTGGTTGTTTACGGCTGTTTTATTTGCTTTCCTTCCGTGTCTTGCAATAAACACCGTTGGTAAGTAGTGTTTTCTTGCATCCAAATACCAGGAACATAGATACTGTTATTGCACATTTCTTCTTAGACGAAATGTTTCTGACATTTAGTGGGACTTAATAGTGATTATTATATTCTCTACAGAGGAACATGAATTGTGTGATGTAATATTTGTTGTAAATTTGGTAAAAATGTATCTATAGTCAAAATTATAATGGCAATTCTTACACAATAATAAGAGGTCACACGGAGCGGCCATTATCTTTAAGTCATCAATTTTCCTGCCCAGCAATGATTATTATACATTTATATAGAAAACTAAAAAATAAATATTACAGTATAAATCCTAATACATATTATATTAAACTGGACAGAACTACGATACCACACAAGGAAACCTCATCGAGCACACACCACGCTCATACGTGGTTCCTACATAATATTACAATTAAAAATGGGCTTAAGCTCAAATTTCCCCAAACTATCTTCATATTTATTAATGTCATCACTAATAATTTATCAGCAAAACAATAATATAATAACTAATGATCATCATCCTCTACCCTTGATTTTGCACTCTCAGTCACACACTCCGCTTATACACGTTACGCTCAGTCCGTTCCTAACTCCGCTCACAATCAGATTGCAGAATCAGTCGGTGATCAACAGTTAGGCTAGTTTTCGTTACACTAATATGGTCAAAACTGTGCATCCAGTTCCCTGATATCTGTGGTGATCAGCTACCACAACAGTTTCATAATTTTGCTACAATTCTGTCTATAGCATCTCTTCATAAAACTCGCAGTAGGTTATTTGTCTGTGGACGTACCTAGCAATTTGCTCCTCATAGACCTTACAGCTGATCTTAACTCAATGAATCACAAAAAAACCATAGCCGAGATCTATCACGATTATATAATTATATATCGCGATATGTTTATAGAAAAACTAACAATAAAAAAACAGAATGCTTTTACAACACAGGAAAGAGGGAATTTTTTTTTGTATATTAACATAACTACGTCCTATATATAACTAAGACGAGTAAATCTTTTACATCACTGCTTATCAAATTTGTATTCGGTATATCTGTGGTAAGTGTAACACTTTTGTAACAAAAAAAACTCTTATTTGTCTAAACTGTATATGTCTAAATTGGTTGGAACAGTTTTGAAAGGATAAAAACATGAGTGTACCGTGTTCCAAAGAATAAAGAAAACATTGAAAACATTAATTGAATCAGAGGACTTTTGACATAAAAGGAGGCAACCCCTATAGCATTATTGAAGCTGTTTTAGTCTATGAATATGCCTAAAATTAAAATAATGATTGTAAAAATATGATGATTGGTTAAATTAACTATAGTGTTCTAAATTTTAAAGGTCCCAATTGGTTTTGATATAGGGTTGAAGTTACGGTCCAGATTAGTAAGAGAACACATTCTAATTCTTAAATTAGGGTCCAAGACCAATATTTGTAAGGATGCTTAATGTTTAAACTAATCAATGCTGGAGCAAATGCTCTTTAACATTATCCTGGCACTCAAGAAGAGAGGGCTACCACCTTTCCTGAGGGGGATGGCGTCACTACTGGCTGCTGATGAATCTAGCCTACAGCCTGGATGAATACATCGAACGAGCCTAATCTCTAACTGATATTGACACAATTGTACTCTGAAAGATTCATATAATTTTGATGCTTTTGAAAAAAAGTTATATTGTGGTTCTGATTATAAAACGTACAATCTAACAGAGAAGATAGCTTGAAAATTAAATGGCAAAGGTAAATATTTTGAAGCCATGAAATATTGAATGGTGCAAATCTAATGCAACGGTGTTCAGCTTCATAGCAAACTACCTAAGTAAGATATAATGTATTCCAAGTTGAGTCAGGCGGTCATTTAGTTTCCCTAATCTGTAGAAAGACTGACGTTCTAATCGTTGTAAGTTCAGATGTAAACCAAGTTTACTATGTAACATTTTATTAAAAAGCTAAAAGTCTTTAACACACTAATGCAAGTCAATTCTGAACCAATTAGTAGATGCCTTTATCTGAAGAATGGCTTACAACTCCATTATCTTTACTATTCCTTCATATATTTTGTTTAAACTTAAAGTCAGTAACAATACCATGGTTGTATATTGCTGCCACACAAAATAATGGTGGATTACTTGTTAGACGTCTAGAAGTTACCTTTTAACCGAATTGGCTTCATAGCCCACTTCTGGTTTCATAAGCGCTACTTACCTGTAGCATAGAATACAAAACATGTTACTTTTTAAATTTGTAAATTATTTTAATTTTATTTAACCTTGCAATAAAATTTATAAATTTTATTCACACGGCTCGTCTGAGTCCACACATCGCTTTCGATAATGGGCAGTGGGGAAACTTTTTTCACGTTTTTCACTAAGTTATAAAACTAAATACAAAAAAATTATTGCTTGAAAGTCATCATTGGTCCCGAATTTCAATCACTTTACCTTGTTTTCTGCACTGACACATATTTATTAACATTTTTAACAATTGGTTTTAATGGCGTCAAACCTAAATTGTATAAATCTGATCATATCCTCCTGTTAACTGTTCCACTACTCTCTTTTATTCAACCCACAAATGTTATTAGTATTAAAAATAATAATTTCTTAGTAAATAGCCGGCTGTAATGAAAGTACCTTAGTTTCATCCTATAAAACAATTTCAATTCTCTAACATTTTAAACCCGTATTTTAGGTGGCAGAATTATGATTAAAACTTCCCATAAAATATATAATTCAATCAAATCCAAAAGTATTTGGGTATTCTTTTTATGCGTACTCAATAAGGTACGACAATTTTTTTAATTGTTTTCTAAAAACTGGAAAGAATAACTGATAAAGCCAAAAAGATTAAGCATTATCATTATCTATAAAATGAGAAGACTACCGTCATTCAAAAGCTAAAGGCAAGGGTGTTAACGTGTTTAAGGTGCAACGTTATTCTTATGGTGCTAAAATCAAGATGGCCGCCAGTGCAGACAGTTCTTAAAGATAATCCTCCATCGATCTCATGAAAACTAGGTTATGTTCTTGTATCCTAGGCATCTGGAATATTCCTGGTTTACTCGAATCAGTGTCACATTAAAATGTAAAATTTCCAAGCATAAAATACTATAATAAGTATATTGAACACATAAATTAGTAACTTCACATTATAAAATTATATTAGTTTTATATCGAAAAATTTTATTTATTTCCTTACTAAAGAGTTAATATGAGTATAGCACCTGTATCTAATACGCAAATGACTCTAATGATAATAAAGTATCAGTATTCCAAAAGACTCAGTGGAAGTATAAACCTGAAGAGTATCGGAGAATGAAATCTGAAAGGAAAATGGACTTGCAAATGAGACATTTAAAGAAAGGCGATTTAAAATTCGGATAGATATTGCGATGAACTTTGTGTTTAGTGTCTGTTTCACACGTTTGGTTTATAAACTGATCTACAATAACATCTAATTTGTTTAGTCTAAAGTATCAGTCATTAAACAAGTTATAATCTAGAATGGTATTATTACTAGTATATAAAATATACGATAAATAAAAAATATAAAATGTTGAGTAACTGTAATAAAACATGTAACTATCATATTACTAGTGTTCCATTAGATTGATATTTTTTTATTTTTACTTTTTTTTCGAATGACTTGCAGCGGCTACTGTAACAAAAATCACAACAGAAGTTTTGCACAATGGGTTACAATCGAATGCGTGACGAGTATTGATACAATCGAACGATATGATTACATTTTTGCTATCGAATGCTTATATTACAATAAAACTCATCGTTTTAATATGTTTGGCAAATGAGACTGTAACTATTCTCTTCTTGGTTTTAGGAGTTACCATTCTTCGAGCTTGGATTCAGTACATTGTTTCCAGCGTTACTGAATCCTAGGATTCTGAGTACTTAAAACGTTCATTCACTTAGCTACTTGGATGCTGAAGCTTCAGAGCCCGAATTGTATTAATTATATTGTGTATACATTCTAAACAGTTTTTACATTTACATTGCAATATAACCCAAGAAATTTTGTCACACCAAGAGCCACTCACACTTTATATATTTGTATATATTCAAATAGAGTAGTTTTATTTGTTCTGGTTGGACCAAATAAAAGATATGCGTTAAACTGAGAAACTCAAATTTGTAATCCACTCAGTGTATAGATGTAACTAAATTTCAACTACGTTATGTACCCCAGCTAAATGAATCATATAATTACCCTTTACTATCATGTAAATAATGAATAGACTTTTTTAATAATTATGTACAGTTACAGTCTATGTATTTACGTAACAGTCAAAGCTGCAACTTATTTTCTCATAAACGGTTAAAATCT
This sequence comes from Homalodisca vitripennis, assembly GCF_021130785.1. Classification (NCBI taxonomy): domain Eukaryota; kingdom Metazoa; phylum Arthropoda; class Insecta; order Hemiptera; family Cicadellidae; genus Homalodisca; species Homalodisca vitripennis. The sequence goes on along the minus strand of NW_025782342.1, from coordinate 21,726 downwards.
ACAGGTATGTAGTATGATTAAAAACAAAATGACAACATAAATTAGTGCGCGGAAGCAGTTTATTACACTCTCCAAGAAGAATTCCAGCGCGTTGTTCTGGACCACGGAGCTCGGTGGATGCACACCATTCCCCCATTCCTATTTGAATTGTAAATCAAGTTTGTTTAAAGTTCTTATTGAATATTGCAGTCCGGGCCGAGAGACTACCACGACTGAATGTTCAACATGCACTTAAAATATTGACCCTGCTCTCGCTATATATTCTATCGAGGCTGCCGCAACCAACGAGATAGAAATGCAAACATTTATGTGCTTAGCTTATGTTGTGCTTCTCATACGCAAACTATAAATGTAATTTGTGTTATTTTAATATATTGGTTAGTTATTTTTAATGTAATGCATTACTGTCTCTCAATATTATAATTTCAGTGCTGGAAAAAATTAGTTACTATTGAATATACAAAGTAAATAGTTTCCCATATGTATTATAGAAATGCAATTGAAATGTTGAAACATTTTAGTTTTTTTAATAATAAAGGTTTTGAATATGGAAAAAAAATATTAAATCAGTAAAATAATAGTTTTGAACTAATAGTTATATATCAATTTTAATTAAATGTTTAGGTAAGTATGTTAATATCTCAAAGAAAAATTGTGTGTTTTTAACGGGTTCTAATTAGTGTTGTTTCTTACCTACTCTTTAAATTTTTCTTCGATAATCCGGGCATGGTAAGGGATTGATATAAACGAAATGTATCACTATACTGTTTTCTGAGTCTGGAATTAATCTCCCGGTTCGTTTTGCATCTTTAATTTCCTTGAAACTTTAATTAACTTTCTTTTTTATGGTAACTGTTTCCTTTTTACTGCTAATATTTATAATAACCAGTGTTATTCTAGTAAATATTGTTATATTTAAATTTTAACATATTGATCCATTTCGAGGTATAGATATGAAATACTTTGGTAATTTTGCATTGCACTATTTATAAATTATGTTATATCTATATTCGATCTCATAATTAACGTACGTAGTATATTTAATGGTTACAGTGTACAAGATGGTTATTGTAAGTGCAAGATGTTAATTATTAAAACGACTTTGTTTACAAAATATATTACAAACGTTGTATTTTTACCTGAAGTTGTAGTTTTATTAAGTAATAAGATTTTACCTAGAGAGCTCCTAGGTACAAAAACACTGGAAATAACACAAAATTCTCCACGATGGATGAAATGGAACAATAAACTCGCGGTAGCTGTCTCCACTGCGCTATTTACAGCAAACTTTGTAATGTTCAAAACAGTCATTAAGAGAAAAACGGACACAGAAGATAAGACCGGAAGTGCTTGTTCTACGCGTGGTTGTCATAAATGGTTATTGCGTAACAGACAAAAAACTGTATAAAAATGCGTAATATTACGACAGTAGTAATTCGTTACCGCTATCGCAATGATCGTAATATTACGTCAGTAGGACTCGTTACCGCTATCGCAATGATTTTTATTTTACTTCGGTAGTACTCGTTACCTCTACCGCAATAATCGTAATATTACGTCAGTGGTTCTCGTTACCTATACCGCAATGATCGTAATATTACGTCAGTAGTACTCGTTACCTCTACCACAATGATCGTAATATTAGGTCAGTAGTACTCGTTACTGCTATCGCAATGATCGTAATATTACGTCAGTAGTACTCGTTACCTATACCGCAATGATCGTAATATTACGTCAGTAGTACTCGTTACATATACCGAAATGATTGTTAATATTACGTCAGTAGTACTCGTTACCTTTATCGCAATGATCGTAGTATTACGTCAGCTGTATTCGTTACCTATACCGTAATGATCGTAATATTACGTCAGTTGTACTCGTTACCTCTACCGCAATGAATGTAATATTACTTCAGTAGTACTCGTTACCTTTATCGCAATGATCGTAATATTACGTAAGTAGTACTCGCTACCGCTATTCGCGATAATCGTAATATTACGTCAGTGGTACTCGTTACCTATACCGCAATGATCGTAATATTACGTCAATAGTACTCGTTACCTTTACCGCAATGATTGTAATATTACTTCAGTAGTACTTGTTACCTTTATCCCTCCGGCTGGCAACGTCGTAAATTACGACTCATTTTTTCCCGCCGTGAAGTGGGCAGAGTCGTAATATACTACTCATTAAACATCGTCTACTAATTACGTCATAGTTCCGATAATTACCGCTCGAATCGCATAAAAGTTATATCTTTTTAATCACAAGATCCCAAACCTTCTAATAATGTATTCACTTTTATATATACAGGGTGTATATTATGTCTGGAAACACCCAAATATATCCCATTAATAATTTAAATATAAATTTGAAACCTCTTACATTCGTGATAGAGATTGGGCATCTACTTTTTTGAACAATGTTTTGTTATGTCACACCAACGGGGGACGTCCTGCCGAGGGTATCGTGAATATTCTTAATGGAAGCCTATACCTTGGTGATACATAATTTTAAAGGTAATAGCTTACTGAATTGAATGCCACAAAACCGCATCTCAAAGGAATTATTCTATCAGAAAATAGAGCATTTTTAGTATTGAAAATTTACTGATGTTCAACAATGTAATTTTAACGATGGTTCTTGCCACAAAATGTGTTACACTAATTTTTTTAGCATTTTTTAAATGTTCAATTAAAATAAAATAAACAATTTATTTTTAAGCTGGTTTCATTAGTACAAATTTACCAGTTTTTATTACAATGAATAAAACTTATGAGTCACTTTCTCTGATTACTTATGAATCTGTACTTGGTGTTTTCCAGTCAGCAGGAAGGTTTAAAGAGACAAAGGTCACTAGCCTATGAGAAACATTATTGTGTTATTAATCATCTGGTCTACAGGTTTCAGTTTGTTGAGCATGGAGCTTTCACTAGACAGGTCTAAGCTTGGGAATTACAAATGGACAAAGGTCATATCATTCCTGTCGAGTTAATCAGTGTCTCTGAAGCATTGCTGTCAACAAGTTATCTAATTACAGTAGTTCAGTTTTTATTTGGCATTTTAATGGAATTGTCTGAAAAGAGAACGAATTACTCTGTTGATGATGCGAGGATATGGCGATCGTCAAAGATCTTATCGGGAAGTTTGTAATTTGTTTAATGACACTTTCCCAGAAAGGAATCCCATAAGTGTTTCAACAATATCAAAAACTATTGAGCGTTTTGAAATGACAGGGAGTGTACGTAATCGGCCAAAGTCGGGTAGGATAACAATCTGCAACAGATGAAGAACATGCACTAGATGTTTTGGCAAACATTTATTGAAGACCCACATACATCGCTCAGAAAAGCTGCACAGCAACATGATATGCACCCTATGTCTGTGAGTAAGGATTTTGAAAATTAATAAATACAAACCATTTAAAGTTCATTTAGTCCAACAGTTAAGTGAGGATGATTACGACAGAAGAGTTGAGTTTTGTGAACTTGTGATGCGCAAATGTGATGACAATAGAGATTTTCTGACCAACATACTATTTTCTGATGAGGCAACTTTTTTTCCTAAATGGCAATGTTAACAGGCACAATTGCCGTTACTGGGCTCAGTGAAAAACCCACATTGGATTACTGAGTCCCATTCACCAGCAACCACAAAAACTGAACGTATGGTGTGGAATTTTAGGTAACAAAATTGTTGGACCCTTTTTCATCAATGGAAATTTAAATGCCCGAACTTTACTACAAATATGCTCCAAAATGAAATAATCCCAGCTATTCAAATTGCATCAGGAGAATACTTTGATAATGTATGGTTTCAGCAGGATGGTGCTCCACCCCATTATGGGAGGACAGGTAAGAGAGTATTTGGATTTAAGGTTTCCTCATAAAACGGATTGGCCGAAGAGGAGAAATCGAATGGCCTCCAAGATCTCCGGATTTGTCACCAATCGATTATTTCCTATGGGGTCATTTAAAATCCAATGTTTATAGAAGAAAGCCTCATAATTTGGAAGACCTAAGAAACAGGATTATAGAGGAGATTGCTTTGATAACTGAAGAAATGTTAGGCAAACTCTGTCGAATCATTTTTACACAAGATTGGCTCATTGGTCAAACCGTAGAAGGAACACAGTTCGAACAATTGCTTTGACACCAAATGCAGGTAAAACGTTTTGTTGTAAGACTTTTCTAACAGCATTACATTATTTTTTATTTGTAATAAGAAATCAATAACATAAGTATTTCCATAATTGTACTGTAATAAAAACTGGCAAATTTGTGCTAATAGAACAGCTTTAAAATGAAATTTTTGTTTTATTTAATTGAACATTTAAAAAAAATGCTAAAAAATTAGTGTAACACATTTTGTGGCAAGGATCCATGTTAAAATTACATTGTTGAACATCAGTAAATTTTCAATACTAAAAATGCTCTATTTTCTGGTAGAATAATTCCCTTGAGATGCGGTTTGTGGCATTCAATTCAGTAAGCCATTACCTTTAAAATAATGTATCACAAGGTACAGGCTTCCATTAAGAATATTCACGATACCCTCGGCAGGACGTCCCCCGTTGGTGTGACATAACAAAACATTGTTCCAAAAAGTAGATGCCCAATCTCTATCACGATTGTAAGAGGTTTCAAATTTATATTTAAATTATTAAAGGGATATATTTGGGTGTTTCCAGACATAATATACACCCTGTATATATATATATATATATTATATATATATATATATATATATATATGAATATTTTTTTCTTTTACTGGCCGCTAAAAGCTCCCGACTACTTCCGCGTGACGCTACTCGGCAACTGTTAGTGCTTGTATATCGTTCTTTTTTTCAATTGTAATTTTATTTGTAAATAAAAGTTTTTATAACTATGTATTTTCTTTTTGTGCATAAGTAATTGAACATTATGCATATTTTAGATTTTAAAAATAAAGTTAATTTTGAGTTTTTGATTTTTTTTAATGCCCTAATATAAAAAAGAGTTTTTTTGAAAAAAAAAAGTTTTGAGTTCTGACCATCAAACATCCACCATTATTCAGGTAATTCAAATTATAATTATGTTTATATTGTACAAACATATTCTACAGAGTAATTTGATGTGTAAACAATTTTGTGTTTTTCTTCAATAATTAATTGTACAGGATAAAAAAATAAAAAACTCTGCACGAAGCTTCAAAACAGGGTGCCAGTCAAGGCTCAAATGCGCGCCAGCCGGAGGTTTTGAGAGACGAGAGTACGTGCTTAGCGTATTTCTCGACCTTTCCAAAGCTTTTGACTGCGTACACCATGAGACACTGTTGTATCAGTAAGATAAATGTTGCGCCCGGGGCCTCCCCGCACTTATGGCTCACCTCAAGGATCGAGACCAGTGCGAAATTTCTAATGTTGTTTCTAAAAAAATAAAAAGGCTCATGGTGTCCCTCAGGGATCAATCCTCGGGCCCCTTTTATGTCTGATAAATAAATAAAATAAATAAATAAACATGCCTTTTATTTCAAGCGATTATCAGATACATCTGTTTTTCATAATAACTCAACGTCCAACATGATACAATATATTTTAGACACTAAAACTTATTTAAAACAGTTAAAAGTACAAAGTTAAAAGTATAAAACGTTCACATCCAGGGAAAAGAGGTGCTTCTTCAGCTGAAGTTTTAAAATGGCGACCTTTAAGCCAATTTAAGGTTACAAGGGTGACCGTTGTACAACTTTGGGACCAAAATGGGAAAATCCCCTTCGACCAATCTCCAACCTCACTTTATTCAAGTGAAGTTGGTCACTCTGCCGAGTGTTTGCGGCAAAACGATCTCAGCACGACTGCACAGCCTTTCTGCCAGGTACCGTGGCTCCCGCTGGAACAGTACATTGTTTACAAGGCAGCAAGTCTGCATCCTACACACGGCATCCATGGTCATGGAGTCCTGCAACATCTCGAAAGGGTGACACGTGATCTCTTCGACAGAGGCCCGTATACAAAACGAATTGCAGTGTTTTGCATTCTTTGAATTCGTTTTGCGTCCTCCTTTGAGATGCTATTGCCGTATGCAGGAAAAACAGTAATAAAAAATTGGCAACACGACAGACAGGACAAGACGCAGCTTAACGGACTCTGGAAGGGTGGATCTCAGCGTATACATGCCTGGCAGTCTCCCCAGTGCTCTCTGAGAAACATACGACACATTGTCAGAAAACCCCAGCCCACTGTCCAGCATAACGCCAAGCGTCTTTACAGTGTCACTTACACTCAAGTTTTCATCGCCAATCCTGATTTGCACGTTGCTCTCTTTGATACACTGCACCTGAGCCGCTGATGCTATGTAGAGAACCGTGCATTTTTTAGCGTTCAGCTTAAGACCATGTCTCCCCGACCACACTCGCATGCTCTCCAAATCTGAATTTACGTTAGCAATAGCCTCCTCCAACCCATTTAACCCAAATGGCATATGCAAGTGGCAATCATCGGCATACAGATAGACTTTGCAGTGGCGCACACAGTTGTCCAGATCTGATGTGTACAATGTGAAGAGTACCGGGCCTAGACAACTTCCTTGCGTGACGCCCTAGCTTTCACCAGAGGAGAAGAGGTCATCGTACCCATCCTCGTTCATCTGTTACCTCTCAACAAGATATGACCTAAACCAGTTTAGTGCATTATACCCGAAACCAAGAAAACTTCACATCTTTGCAAGCAATAAAGAATGGCTGATTGAGTCAAAAGCCTGGGAGTAGTCAAGCATGCCTAGTGAACTACACCGGCCTCCATCCCGAGTCTCAAACAAGTCACTAAACAAGTTAACCAGTGCAGTACATGTCCCGTGATGTTTCCTGAACCCAGACTGGAGTTTCGGTAGTAGAATATTTTGCTCATCAACAAAATTCGAAATTGGATCTCACAACCAATTTTTCCACTATTTTCGACATGGCTGGTAAGATTGATATGGGTCTAAGATGAGAAACACTTGTTGGTATCTGTGTTTTCGGCAATGGTTTGACTATACTCATCTTCCATGTCTGTGGAAACTCATCTCTTGCCAAGGACATATTTACAAGGTGGGTAATGGCATCAATAGCATATGGGCTTACTGCTCTTATCATATCAATACCGATGTCGTCTGTTCCTACTGCCTTAGAGGTAATTTCATTCATTGCTGACACCACCTCTTTTTGTGAAACTATCCTAAACTTAAACTTCGTTAGTTAGTCCTACCCTTCTGTTCGTATCATAAAACTGCTCCAATGCTTCATCAGGTTCGTAAGACGAGCCCATCTCTGTGAATTACTTGTTTATATCATTAGTATTCATGTTTGGAGGCAGTTTTTGATCTTTTGACCCCACTATACCATTTCTGCCGTAAGCATTTCCAGAAAATACTAGAGCCTCTACAATTGGCCAGTTTATCTTCAAAATATCTCTTCTTTGCCGATCTTATACCACTATTCAGTGTGTTCTGACTCTTTTATATTCTGACCAGTTAGCATCATTCTGATTCCTAAGAAACTGCCTCTTCAACCTGGTTTTCACTTTTGTGAGTTCTATAACTTCTCGGGTTCTCCAGGGGGCCTTATTTTTTGTTACTCTTTTAGTAACAATTGCTGCATGTTTTGTTAAAAATGCTTTTAATGTTGGAAGCTATGAAATATTCTATATCATCAACACCGCTGAGATCACATGCTCTACTCCAATCCACTTCAGCAGCCATTGCCAATGTTTCATTCAGATTAAGTTTGGAGTAATCTCTGTACCTTATCAACTTGGCCTGAGTCTTCTCTTGTTCCAAATCTTAAGTCACAATATATGAGTCTGTGGTCTGTTATTCTCAATCCTCGATGATCAATAATACTTGATGTGTTCTATAACTCCACACTTTTCTACTTTGGTAGCTTTGTCAGCAATCAGATGATCAATCAGTGTTTCTGAAGTGATTGTCACTCTATTCGGCTCAACTGATATGCTGTACAACGTTGTGAGACTTAATCAGACGACGAAGGTAGGCCAGCAGAAACTGCAGGTATTGGACATCAGATCAACGTTGATGTCACCCAAACAGACGACAGAATTAACCTCAACAGCCGTTGTCCACAAAAAAAAGACTGGAACATAGATTTTAGGCAAGTGTAGTTCACATCAGGCGGTCTGTAGACGATGGCAACCCCTAGTTTACACTCTCTCATTCTGACAATAAGCGAAATGTGTTCAATCAATACTAGGTGTCAACTTCGGCCACCTCGACTCGCTCAAATCTAAGACAGCCTTGATGTAAACGGCAACGCCACCTCCAGGCTGCAGACTGCGGTCAGCTCTCAAAAAAGTATAACCCGGCATCTCGTAACTGAGAGAGGGAGTATAAGGGTCAAGCCATGTCTCAGTGACACCAATTACCTCAAAATCGAAATCTTGCACAAGGGCATGGAGTTCAATCAAGTCCAGTGTTGAGGGAGCGCATATTGACATGAGCCAATATAAAATTGCTCCCTCTTACTACTGCCCGTTTCCCGAAATCGGAGGTGTCTGTGAGTTGGAGATTGAGCTTAGGGGGTATACTGCAGCAGAATGCTCAGTCTCGAGCCTGAGACCAAAGTCCATCACAGCTTCATAGAGTGCCGCCAGCCGCGCCACACCTCTCCTGTTTAGGTGTCTGCCATCCCGGCCAAGATCTCGCCTCGCAACCCAACAGTTCGCCTCCACAAATGTGGCACCAAAGTTGTGACACATTATTTCAAGCTGACTGTTAAAATCAAAAAGAGCTTTGTAGCCAATATCTGATCGAATGAGAACGCTGTTTACAAATATTAATGGGAATTTGGAAAATGTTTTTTAGTTGTAAACAGCAAGTCAGCCATACTGTGGAGAGCCTGTTTTTTCCGTGTCCTCCGTTGTACCCCGGACTCCCCCTGTAACCTCTCCTCAGGTTTGTTGGTGCCTACATGAAGATGAATAAAAGACAGATCTTGATTAACATAGTTCAGAGCAACCTTTCTTTGACATTTACAATACGAGCTCCAGGACAGCATTCAAGCATAGCACCCTTATACACACACTTTAGGCTGGCCTGGCGTACTAGAGAATCACCGATAATCAACATTTTACCTGAACTAGCAGCTACGTGGTCTACAATTTGTTTTCATTAGGAGCCTCTAAATTGACAATGCTTTGGGCATCACAACAACCTGAGGCATCACCACCACAGAGATCGTCAGGGCCAACGCCGAGATCCTTCAGAGGGGTCTCAGAGAGCGTGGCAGGGGAAGGCGTCAGCGTACCAACTGAATAGTTGACCCGCGCCTCCAACCTCGCAATCTGAGCCCTCAAACAAACTAGCTCCGCCTCGAGCACCTCTATGGTAGTTCAACAAACACTTTCTTTCTTCACCCAAAGCTTCCACTTTTGCTTTATTGTCTACTAATTACCTTATCTATATTTCCTACATTTAACTGTACATTTTCCTTAATTCTATCACCTTAGAGCTAGATTTTTGTTCTATCAATTCTTTACACTGTTGTTTAAGGCCCATGATGATCTCAGTCGACTCATCCTCCAACAAATTGCACTCCACAGATTTTTCTCTGAAGATTCCACCCTGATATACGTTACCTGATTGAATTCAGTAATCTCACATGAGAAATTGATTCATTATGTTGACGATTACGACTCTCTGCTTCAAAAATAACTCTCTTAAAGATTTTGAGATCTCATCATTCACCAGAATTAAAATTCAGTAATACAGTTCTTTTAGAAAATAAACTTGAAAACCAACCAGTCGAAATCAAATGTTGTTCATGTTCATTTCTCTCTCCAACAGCCAGATTTAGATCGGTTTTTTGTGGATGAAGACCTTTTAATGGAGAAAACTAATTCCATGACGTTTTTGGGAATGCTCCTTGATACAGGACTGACCTGGAACGAATTCAAGTAGATAACGTATGTGGTAAGGCTTCCTCAGGCATATTTGCCTTGCGAAACTAGCAATGTTCTGTTCCCCAAGAGTCTTAAAGATGGCTTTATTATGGCCTTATCCATGCACATTTAGCGTATGGAATAATACTCTGGGGATGTGGTTCCAAAAAGCAAAATGGAGTGAGTTTTTAAACTAAAAGAAGGCTGTAGGAGTGATTGGAAATTTGAACTTTAGATAGTCGTGCAAGGAATCTGTCAGGAAGTTGGGGATTGCTGACTTTACCCTGCCACTATATTTCTGAGATGATCATGTACTCCTTCTCCAAGTGTGTCTTGGTTTGTGGTGGCAGAGAAGTTCAAAAATATGAAACCAGAGGCAGGGACAACTTCAGAACACAGCTACACAGACTGACGTTGTCTCAACACCTCCCGCAACAAGTTGGTGTTAGACTAATCAACAGGCTCCCTGAAAGTGTAAAAAATTCAAACAACACAAATCGATTTAAAACTCGTTTCAAGCGCCTTCTGATGTCTAAAGCGTTTGACTCTGTTGAAGAATTCATGAGGAGCCGCTGGAAAATTTTAAAAATCAAAATTCAACAGCTGGATCTGATGTCGTACTGGACGTGTCTCTGTGAATGTTTAAAATGTATGTCTGACTGATTGAAAACGTGTAAATGTTTTGTTTTACAAAATGTGTTAAATTTGATGATTAAATGAAATAAAGATATTATTATTATTATTGGTCTAACAAAGAGCATAAGACTGAAATTTGAAACGGGTACTTTCCCATGGGCTTAAATTTGAATATGCCAGCCCAATTTGATTTCAATCTTATCCTTTGCTGCTAATTTTAAAGAAATGGTACCATTAAAGAAAAAATAAAATTAACTATATAACTCAGCTTGTTAGTGTCTATATTTTATCTTAAACGATAAGTGTTTTTATTTCAGCATTAATTCAAAAAACTTGTTAAAAATTAAACATTACTATTTTCCTGCAATAATATTGGTAAATGACATAAAACAAACCAACAAAGTGAAAACCTTGAACAATTAAATTATGAAATATTGTCGGTATGCATGAAGGGACAGCGCCAACGCCGATCTCAATGTTGCTTGTATAGAAGTGAAGTTTCATGCAATATTTCAAGTATATAGGTTAAGTCAGTTATCTCTCAAAAACGAACCGACTTACAGATACAATACAGGAAACATCGAGTTCGATGCTCCTAAGCCTGTGTTCCTCATCACTAAAACTCATGTGTTTTGTTCATTTTATGAGTGGCCTGAGATTATGTGGTGGATAATGGATATAGTGCAGATAAGCCACGCCTAGGATAGAGTAAGCCTCATGTGACAACGTTAACCAATTATGCTAACGAGATTCTCCTGTCATCTAATCATGCTCGGGGATAGAGTTTCTCATCACCAGACTTACCACTAATTTACGGGTAATTTGAAACTATGAGATACATATAATCCATCGCTAGAATACACAAAAGTATATTCGTATTTACAAAAGGAAATAAATGTATTGCTTCATTTAAATTCGAATATAAGGACGTCTGTTTATGGAAGCAACTTTGCAGCATTAGGAAGAAGTCATATAAATGCAAAGTTACAGCTCCCACGGGCACTTCGGAACCCAAATTCCCATTACTTATTTCCTCTCTTCTGGCGTATTTGGGAACATAAATGTTGTATTTTCGACGTAGTCATTAGTTACACTTAGATCACATTATTAATTCAAAATCCCTTGTAATTCCCATTAAATTACATACTTCTAATAAAATATTTCTATTTTGTTTTTAAGATTACGCATAAAATACAGTTGTAGTGGCATTATGTATCTTCTTGCTATGATTAACTATTCATTATTGCTATAAAAGTTATCGTCTGTATGCTGTTAATTTAAATTAACCTGACTTAAATGTTATGAGTGATTAACATCAAACATACTTCAACAATATCAATCATCTGCAGCATTAAACTAATAATACTAACAATCTGCCTTTCAAATTTTCACAACACAAATCGAGTGCAAGTGACTAATTTACCTTCTGGTTAGACTCTGGGTACGAATTAAGCAGTTGGGCCATTTTTTATCTAACACAATCTCATCGATGTCCAGGAGCAACACATCAGTAAACCGCAAATATCAAAGATATTGAAGCGAGGGGTTAAATTAATACGTTTACTACAGAAAATAACTGCTAGAGTTAGTGCGGCTCACTTTGTAAACTTGTAATTCCTAATCTCAATACAATTAGTAGGGCTCCCTTAGTAACTGGTAATTCCTAATCCCAACACAATTAGTAGGGCTCTCTTAGTTAACTGGTAATTCCTAATCTAAACACAATTAGTGGGGCTCCCTTAGTTAACTGGTAGTTCCTAATCTCAACAAAATTAGTGGGGCTCCCTTAAGTTACTGGTAGTTCCTAATCTCAACAAATTAGTTGGGGCTCCCTTAAGTTACTGGTAGTTTCCTAATCTCAACACAATTAGTGGGGCTCCCTTAAGTTACTGGTAGTTCCTAATCTCAACACCAATTAGTGGGGCTCCCTTAAGTTACTGGTAGTTCCTAATCTCAACACAATTAGTGGGGCTCCCTTAGTTAACTGGTAGTTCCTAATCTCAACACAATTAGTGGGCTCCCTTAAGTTACTGGTAGTTCCTAATCTCAACACAATTAGTGGGGACTCCCTTAGTTAACTGGTAGTTCCTAATCTCAACACAATTAGTAGGGCTCCCTTAGTTAATTGGTAGTTTCCTAGTCTCAACACAAGGGCGTGCTACTACTCTGCCCGCTTTGATTGAAGACGCTGGTACAGAGTTGGTAACGCCCCGCTATCCTTACTCATGGATCTTGGAAGAACCATCCTGAATTATTTTATTGTTTACTACGGAAGGAAAGCGCAGAGGTAATTTTAGGAATAAGGGCACTGAGAGGTTTCTCAGTTTCTGGTAGTAAAATTTATAAAAACGCAAATCTTTACAAGAATTTAGATTTCCCTATAGAATTAAGAAGGAATATTCCATTATTATACATTTTAAATACACAATGACACTTGCCGTAAAGTCTTTTTACGGTCCTTTTTGCAAAGGACTACCGAGAGTCGCAAGTTTTCAATAATCGCAAGCTATTCTACGAAAGATATTTTCCTCCTTGATTTTCTAATGTTTCTCTTATAATAACTAGAATTTTTATAAATATTATTCAAATTTGGTTTTTGAGTAACATTATGTATATAGATTTGATGGCATTTTCAGATATTTCCGATTTTGTAGCATTTGATATTTTGGTGTAACTATTGAGTTATAATTTTTTCAGAGCCACCTTAAAAATGTGGGAGTATTTACTTCTAAAAATGGAGGTTGATAGGATTATTTACAAATATATCGCTTTGCTTATCTCAAACATTTTTCAAAATGTAGACTTATAACGTCGTATATAGCAATCATACTGCATATTGCTTTATTACTTTTACCTGGAAAAGAAAAATCTTTTGTGAACTAAATGATTGGCGGAGCAAGTTTGTTTTCGTAATTACTAACATGACATAGTCATGGTTGTTCATAAGAACATTCAAAGCACTCTTGTTTACGTATTCCCTTTGATGTAAAACTGTGCGTGGTTGATGGTAAAGTTAGTGACACGGGCTAGCCCAATGATTGCTTTAGTAACCTAGATGTGCATTGCTTAAATGATTACGTCCATAACTTTAAAGCTTAGAAAAAATACCTTTAAAAATGCATATGTTAGTATAGTTGTTAAAACACGTAAGGCTAACACTGTTAATTTGTTTATATTAAACTAGTCTCTTTTTTAAAGAAGGGTGCGTGAAAACCTTAAAACAAAGTGATAACTACGTTCACATACCAGACGTCTTACCGACAACAGAGTTCTGTTTCTGAAAGTTTGAGAAATGTAATGTCGGTGGTGCAGGGGAAGTTATATAAATGCAAAGTTACGACTCCCACGGGAACTTTCCGGGTTACTCAAACTCTGTAACCCGGAACACAAACGCCATTACTTGCTTCCACTACTCACTAAACCCGTTTTGGTATCGTTGGTTAAGTAAGTTGTTTCTGAACATTAGTCGTGAACTTCAGAGTGATGTTCAAGATTGTCCATTTCTTGAACACCTATCAGATTCATTATTTATTTATATACTTGATAACTTTACAGTAATGTACGTTTTATTACTTTTGTATGTTCTTAAGTTTAGGTTGTCAAAATCAGCCGTTTCCCCTGATATGAAATAGATTTTAAAATAATAAAACTTATATTTAATTGTTTTTTCAAGGAAAAATCCATTAAATTTGTTTAGTTTATAGTTTTTAAAAATCTATTTATTAGTACGGCACACTAAGTGTACTGTAATAGGATTCGCTGTTTGTATGTGCACAATTACAAGTAGACCACTTCATTAAGCTTTATCTATTAATAATACTTTACTTATCAAAATTTCATACACTTGGAATTTTCTACAAATTTATTTATTCTGTGTTCTTTCTCGTTGCCATGATTGGAACCCCTAAATCCATTGATAAAATTATCGATGAAGCTCAGAAAAATTCCATGAATTGGCATGTATCATCATCGAATACAATGTTTTTTATATACATTAATTAATGATGCTCCATACAAAATTTCTAGTTTTGTTGGTGGGTTTTTCTCGAAGAATCAAAAGTGAACGAAAGAGACTAATAACAATGTTCCTGCTCGTTGACCGTAGGCTTCGCTAATTTTCTGCCAATAACATTTGAACTAAAACATTACAGTTTGAAATGACTTCCATTGATTTTTTTTAAAAAAGCTCTCCAGCGATTGTATTCACGTACCAAAATTTATAGCCCAGAGACAGCGACATTGTTACGCGATAATTCACCACTGCTGTTACTGGTGCTGGGTGACGGAACGTGGGCATTGCGTTTTAAATTAACCCTTTAATTGAAAACAGAGATGTGATGAATTGCAATCAAAGTTCGCATTTCACAGTGGTCATAGAGTACAGGATTTGTTCCGTACGAATGTTTAGTACGAACAAAAAATAGCACTTCAGAGCAATTTCTACTGTATCTATTAGTTTTAAATGAAAAACACCATATGCAAAACATTCAGTTTTTGGGTATTAATCGGTAGCTGAACATTCTATCACCCTATAAAGAATTAATGTTGGGTATCATTTGTTTCATATCATGATATATCTAAATAATGGAAAGCAAATTAGATTCAAATTGATTATTCATATATAAGTTGATTTTTCAATTATAACCTACATCTTAATCAGTTATGTGGCAATGTTTATTCCTAATTTTACATGGTCTCATTGTTGCTATAGGAATATTTTAAGTGTAATATCACCATTTTCTGCAATTATTATGAAGAAGTTTTTTTCACTAATAGATCAAGCAGAGGTACGTTTAAACTACTCAAAAATGAGGCCTAGTATGTGGAAGGTAACTTAAAAATTGGTGTTTACTTGTAATACTTAACAATTTACATTGTTCAATTGTTTTAAAATTCAAATAGCTATAACTACTGAATGAATCCACCTTTTTAAGTCCGGTTTGCGGCACTGTACTCAGCTAAGTAATACCTTTTTAAGAATTTTGTCTGACTCTTTGTGGACCGTCCCCCAAAGGGATTATCCGGTCGGTAATTAGGCAGATGTGTGCGTTACTATCACCAGTAAAGCACGTGTGAACTTTGGTATTTCTTTCTATTATGGTTCAAAAAATTAAAAAGAGGTTCCAGACTTAATTGACACCCTGTATACACATTCACTGTTTAAAGAGCATTTTCATTAAATATTGTTCTGCAGTGTTATTTTTATACTGTAATGACATACCATTAATTAGCTTTAAGTTAAAATTGTTGAATACTTGTTCTTTATAAATGGTATGAAATATTCTACTTTCATTTTAAATGATTTAACTCTGTAAAACTTTCCACCACAGTCACGAAATAATGCGTTTTAAAGCAAATAGTCCAGGACATAAGATACATAGTATGTGTTGTATGTTATATAAAATAATTAAAATGTAATATAGATATCAGTATTCAATATCAAATTCAATCATTGTTATTAACTACAGAAAAATTTATTTATAGTTTCCTTATGATCAATAAAATCTATACTTAGTTTCTTACCACTTCTTTAATATAAGCGTGTTCTCTAAAGTACTGGAACGAATAGTTAAAGGTCAGCTAGTATCTGACCTGAAAAACAATAACATTTGACCAGAAATTTTAAAATTAACTAGGAAACTGTTCCAATACTATTTTACAACAGTGAGGAATATTTTTTAGAAATTCGCACACTTAATGAAAAACTAATTTCTAATGTATTAGTATAGTCCATTTAGAGTAATTTTGAGGTATTCAGAACAAAGAAACAGCAAAAATTACAAGGACAGTACAATTCCTTACAAGTTCGTTAGATTCAATGGATATTTATGCATAATTCGAAGGAAATCGATCAATGCCTTGGAAATGACTTGTGCGTGACGTACACATTTACAGATGAAATATAAAACGAGCACAGTATATTAATCACACACTTTATTCACTTCTAAATAACGGGAAAAAGCTGTGTTATATCGTGCTAAAAATTATAACTAGTTGTTTCTGTCTGCTTATCAATAGTTATTTGTTAATATAACCTAAGTGCACTAGCCAAGAGTCAATTTGCATTTTATGAGAAACACAACTCACTATTTCTTACATCAATAAAAATCTATTATCAGTTGCAGTAAATTGGTGGTAGATGGTACACAAAGGTATGGATAGGGTTATATTATTCAAAAATAAACTATAAATGCTTCTTTTATATAATGTTTTTGGCTTTACACATCAAACTGAACGCCATTTATAGACTCTGGGTGTAATCAATATTCAGCAAACCTGGCCGATAACATTTTCTCAGACATTTAGTACATTTTTTAGAAGTTTATGAGTTATATATATATTTTGTGAAAATTTTCAATGTATTTTACTATTTTGCTTGTACGAGAAATTTTATTTATAACAAACTGTAAAAAATGTTAATAAAATATATTGAGTATTTAACAATAATTAATATTGATATATAATATTTTCTATAATAAAACCAATTATTGTAAATATTACCCATCTATTTAAAAATTACCGAATAGTGCTTGGTTTTATTAAATCTATTTCTAGTAGATTTAATTTCTTAATTTATACCTAGATTGACAAAGTAATCCTAAATTATACAGATAGAATATTGATTTAAGTCTAAAATACTTAATTATACTCAAATGTTAATACTATATCGTATATGTGGGAAATGTGATGTTGACAAAGCTGCTCATTCAGAAAAATGATGTGGTAATGTTACAAACACCGGATAGGTCAGTGTTGGCTACACTGCGGAAACCACATCCTCCATCAGTTGTTAGGTTGGCAACAACGACACACATGATAGCGGCAACCAGAGGCCGGTGTACTAATTATAAATTAATGTCTATACATGTCTAACTGGCCGTAATTGTGGCAACCCCATTATGTTTGAAAAGTGACCTCTGACGACGACTACCCTACACTTTCTTGTTTAATGTTATTTAGCAATCTGTATCTCTTATCCGATTGTAAACTAGGATGCTTTTTATGCTATACAAATGAAAATAAATGCATTGATATTTTATGAATTTTAAATCTATTTTTATAATATTAACATTCAAACATTTTTTTTATCTAAAAACCTTACAAACATGAATTTCATAAGCTATGCGCCATTATAATCTATAATATAAACATCCACATTGTAATATTTTTTTAAGCTTATATAATAAAAATACTGTGGATTAAATAGGAAACATACTAAAATGCAACACATATCTTTAGAAACAAATTTAATGTTATAAAAGATGTTTTATTTATAAAATTTTTTTACAAGGACCTCTGTAATGATGCAAAAAATTTCAAATCAAATTATTTTTGTCAATGCTATTGCCTAAAATCTATAGCCTCAATCTAAAGTACTTTTTTTCATAAACGTTCTTAATATGGCAATTTTTTACATTTAAATATAACTAAGTGCCTCCCGGTATATAAGGCTTTACCTTTCACCTAGCAAACAAAACTTAAGAATAAGTTAAGAAAAAAATAAGAGTTGGTTAATTTTCTTCAGCAAAGGTATAATTATGATTACAATGACATATTAGCATCAAATTTTCAAAATTTTGCTGTTATTCACCCAAATATCCTGAAATGACATGCATCACAATCAGACTCCTCATTTTGTTTGTCAAGTACAAATTAAGTTTCAATCAAACCTTTAAGTCTTTAGGTCAGTAAGTTTTCGGTGTATTCTCCGAAAGACACAGAGAGAGACACCAAAATGGAGTTTTGTCCATTCCCATGATTTTTAGGCTTTGCTAACGCTCAAAATATAACGATGATGCCACCAGTTTATAATAGCTAGTATACTGTTTAAAATACTTATTTATAACTAGGCCTTTTTGTGTTTTTTTTTTTTTTTTTCAAAGTGTACATATATTATGTGAAAATTAACCGAATTAACGATTGACAGCTTATAATATATAAGTACTTGTTTGGATAAAATGTAACCATTTAGATAGTGAGCCCCTAAATCTTCCAGAAAAAAGCAAAAGGATAATATATAAAATAACATTATCTATTTTTTTTATATTAATGATTGATGGAATCAGGTATAAAACAGTTTTTATAAAATAGTCTTTTAATCCCATAAAATATATGTCACTCATACGACGTTAACAGGGGGATACATTTCGAATTTTTTTAACATAATGGCGAATATAATACATTATGACTGAAATTCAAATCAAACTATTTGTGAAATTTAATGTCAACATAATTTACCACATGTATCCCCATTCTTCCTATATTTGGTTGAGTGTTCTAAATAGTCCTTTCCTGTGTGTTGCAGACCTGTAACTGAGTTTCATACAAGATTGTTGAGGTAGAGTTGAAATAGAGTTTCAGAGTAAGAATCTTTCTTGTGACTCGCAAAAGTTATGTAAATTACTTGCAATATTGGAATAGTATATCACACTTGAATAATTCATCTGGAATACCCTGTGAAGTCTCCAGCATCTTTGTATGAACAATGGTCACAAACTCTAAGCACTTCGGAAACCCTAATAAAAATCCAATTTCATTACCAACTCAGATTATTCTTCTAGATTAGTAAAATTTACACAGCTTATCCCCACAGGACAACTTTTGATAATGGTATTGGTTGTCTGGTGGACGATATGACTGAGCCAAATCTAATCAAACATTCTCTCCTCTCAAACATTTCAAATGATCAAGCATTTCAGTCTAAGAAAGGCGAGGGTAAAGGGTGTTTGAAGAAGGTTCTACAAACTATTTTCACGAGAAATAATGATAATCCTGGTTTTTGAAGACTGTTTTTGTAGTGCGTCTTCTCCTTGATTAGCAAGAATGAACAAATTTACAATTAAAACTTAAAAACATTATTATACAAATTTTGGTAAGGTTAGGAAATCTCTGGTAGTGCAGTTCAATTTTTAAAATTTGTTATAAGTGGGATATAAGAAACCAAATAAATTTAAATTTTATAAACCTGGGAAGAGCTATGCGACAGTTTTAATTGTAGTTAGTTTATAGTGTTTTAGTCTGTATTAGTTATAATGTATTCAAATAAAATACGATTAATGGTTTAATTTTAAATAATTTAAAAGTGGTTGGTACTTACTTTCATATGTAATTTTTACATGAATCAATTAAACATGTTAAATAGATATAAATGGTTTAATTTGATCTTATAGCATATGGAAAAATTGCAAATTAAAGTCTTTTCATATTCCATCAAAATAATACAATTCACAAAGATGAATATTAACAAAATAATTGCCAACATAATTTAAGTTCTTATAGTCCATAACTATAAATGTTCATATGTAAATCATTTCTTGTTAAAACAACAGAAAAGCGTAAATGTTACGCGATAACTTGAGAAGATATTTTAGAGCCATTAATATCACTGACACTCGCATCTGTAAAACAATTTATCTGCGGCACGATCTCGCGGCTCGCTCGCCTATTACTTAGACCTCTAACTGACCTTCACTCCAATAACACAAAGTAAAATCCAGCTCAACGGGTCAACAGTTCCTTAATTGTCATCCAAGAAAAAGAAAAGCCCAGATTGACGTGCCGTGTACTCTTAGAATATCAAGAAATCCACCAAATGCCATGTACTATAAGAGAGAAGCATGGGACATCGGGCCAACATGAATATACTATTTGTATCGTTCCTTCTTAATATCCAAACTTATCCTACAATACATGGTAGTTCAAGAACTAGGTGTTAAATATCCAAACATAAATAACTTGTACTATATCAACGGGGGTTTCCCTATTAGGAACAAGTCTTGTTAAGTCTTCTGTCATCTACCGAGAAGATCTGATCATGACCCCAACCCAAAATCAGCGAATTAAGAGAATACGTTACGCAATATTTTTAACTGATATGTTTATCTTCCTCATGTTTCCAGGTACTCATTAGTCTACCCTTTAAGCAAAAAACTCCAAATGTCTCATCAATTTTTCAATCCTCTCCGATTTCCTGCCCAAAATCTCCGCCTTAACTGCTAAAATAACCCTTGCTTGTAACCCCAAACCTCTTTTTTCTTAACTACAAACCCTACAAAACAACCCCAACCCAATTCACCCCCACACTTTTATAGTTACCCCCCATACTACACTAATATATTCACGTCGTATGGAGAGTTTTTCTTATCCAATTTCAAGCTTACATCGCCGAATTGATCTAATGAGCTTTTAAGAAATCCTCGGTTATCAGAAAAATGAATCTAAACACGCCTCTAATTACTTACAGGAAGCTCAAACCATTATTTAATTATACCAGAGACAGTCGTTAATCACACCAATCACATTCAAAACCATGGTACAAGTCACAACATCGATATCAATAAGCAACTCTTTGTACTTTACACTTGCCAAACTTGGACATCAAGAACCCATCTCTTCAAGACCCTGTGCTTGCAATTTTTCAACCATTTTCCCTCCGCTAAAAGCGGAGCAGCCAATAATAAGCATCACAATTCGGCCCTTGTGCTACCAAAAAAAAAAAAAAAAAAAAAAAAAAAAAAAGAAAAAAACAAAAAAAACAAGCGCAATGAAAACACATGATAGTCAATTAGGGAGGATTACCAGACTAACGGAGAAACCCTTTATATCGTCATCAGAAGTAGAAATATAAAGTACAATAATTAAGCTTAGTCTAAACATCGAAACATGGGTTTCTCCCTTGTCCGACCTTTGAATTTTCTTAAACGATAAATGGAGAATGTTTCTTTCTCCAATGTAATTGGAAAAATTAATGATTTTTCTGCACTAAATGAAGTAAATTGAAATTAAAAAAAAAAACCAAATAATTCAAAACCCAATAACAATTAAATTTTAAAATATAGTGGAATGAAAACCCGTATTATTGGCTAAAGCTTATACAAATAAGCCTCATTAGAGGCTTGAAAATACCTTTTCTACCCGCAATCCCGATGGGACCGGACGTAAGAACCGGGAGGATGGACACGGACGATATAGAACGAAAGTACGGACCCGATACTAGTAGACGACGAAAAATGCCGTACAAAGAACGTGCCCCATCATCGAGCTTCAATGTTTTCTTGTAGTATAGAAATATAGGTTTCATGCATTGTTTCAAGCACTATCAGGTTAGTCAGTTTTCTCCTTAAAAAACGAACCGAAATTTAGGGCTTGATTTTTGGCGTAAGGAATATTTTTATA
>NW_025782341.1:0-59712 GCF_021130785.1 Homalodisca vitripennis | reverse complement strand
CGCTTTGAAATGATCTAAGCCCTACACGTTTTGGGTACGCCTCGGATTCCATGTGCTTCAAGTTTCTCGAGAAAATTTTACGTGGTCAACACAGTCAAATGCCTTTGATAAATCGAGAGAGACACCTAGGGTGGTATTTAGATTTTATAATTCATTAACAACCCAGGTCGATCAGACTCACAGCAATATTTAGTCGATTTACCTTAACTGTTTATCTGATAGTTTCCTATGTTTATCCAAATACTGCAGCATATTTTCCAAAAATATTTTTTCAAACTTTTGTTCAAAACTAGAAAAATTGAGACATACCTGTAGTTTTTTGTGGAACTGGGATCATCCTTTTCTACAATTGCACTTATTTTCGCCGTTTTAAGGAGTGAGAGAAAAACTTCTTATCGAAAAGATAAATTAATAAGTTGAATTAAAAATCTCAAAATATGCTTAAAGCATTTTTTTATGAGGCAAACTGACACCAAGTTAAAATCATTTTAGCTTTTGGCTGGGACCTGCTGTATAATGCGATCGACCTTTTCTTCAATGACAGGGGCCAATGCCATTGAGTATACTGGACTCTGTGTCTTCACGTAGGAGTTACCTGAGTCTGTAATCGTCGAGGATTTAGCTCACAAGCCACAGACACGAAAAATCTGGTAAAACACATTTTGCCCCCCTCATTTGCATTATCCACAAAATTGTCCCCGGTTATGATTTAAAATACAATTACAATGGTTTTATTTATTTTTGATGATGGCCTAAACAGTTTTTAGAAAAAATCTTTTAAAGAAATTATTGATTTTGAGACAATATGTTTTTAATGGTTTTATAACTCCCGAGGATGTATGTCCAAGCTAATTCGACCTACAGCCAGTACCTAGTTCAGTTGATGTTTTTGCCTGGCTCTAGATATTGCTCAACCCTCATCAGAATTTCGACCAACAGTTTGGCCAGTAATCTTCTTACCAGTTGCATACCATGACTGGTGAACCATCGTTTTCCGATGGCATTGAAATCTATAAGTTGAACTCCCTCGTATATGATGCACAGCTCTGAATGAACTTGCGCTCTGATTGAACGAGTTTGCGAGGGCCAGTATGCTAGTTGATAGGATTGTCTGGCGACAGGTCCTGGCGATAGACACGGTCGAGACAACACGGACGAGATATAGCGAGTGTTGATGCGCTGTTCCAAGAGCTTCGAGTATGCTGCTGCTATCAACACCATCAATGTCGTTCGCACCACAATCAAGACGCCGCAGCTGTCTGGAGGATGGGTTGCTAAAATTGATTTGTGATAGCTTCTTGGCTTACAGATACCACTTACCTCGTCTCTGCCGCTATTCAACGTTGATCCAAGCCACCAAGGTGTCGAACGCGGCACTCCCGTGACATCTCTCGTGATGTCAATCTTCTTGGATTTAAGTTGGCGTGTATTACTCGGTTTTCTGGTACAAGCGGAATTTGCTGAGGGATTTCTTTCATAATCGCTTTGCGGTAGGACACTGATATCTGTATGATATTTTGTTGCGGGCATTTTTTTTTTCATTTTATTTAGATGCAGGCGTTGGATTGATTTTTATTCTTAATTAGATAGAATAGTGGCCTTTTCTGTTTTGTTTTTTTTTTAAACTGCCGCTCAGCCCTCCTTACTCATATCCATCACTCTCTCCCACTTTGCTTTTTCTTCACATGTCTGAAACTTATCAGTTCAGCTTCAAGAACCGCAATAGTTTATTTTTAAGTTTGTAACGAGGTTCCTTTATTCAGCACAGCTCGGGTCTCAACAGGTGGTGGAAGGAGACAGAAGCAGGTCATATTGAGTGACACGGTCAGTAGGCTGCACCGGCAGTAGAGCAGTCAGCGTGGGTGGGAGCGAGATTCTCTGGTAGCAGAGAGGCAAGTCACACTGGACACCGCTTGTCACGGGGTGGTGTATTCATGAGGAAGATCTCGTCCGTGTACTGGAGTAAGCAAGTAACTGAGTCAATCGTATGGTTCAGCTACTTCTCATACAAATTCTAAGAGATTCATTGTCCCTGCTTTAGTCAGGTAATCTACATTACTAAAAACATCCAATACTATTGGAGGGGTGGGTGACATCTGGTTTGAGTGAAGTATACGCCGCGGTTTTAATAAACTATTTGGCTACGTTTCTAGTCATAATAATAAGTTACGAGAAAATGAATTTTGTTTATCTCAAGGGCAAGTCAAAATTAATGAAACTATCGCCGCCTTCACGCATTGAAAGAATTAAAGGGGTTCTGAAGAGTATTTCATAAGAATTTGAGTGACCAAGAATATTTCTAATGCTTTTGACTGATCTCTTACCTTCGTGGATACGTTTGGGAAAATTGGTTAATGCACAAGTATTTGAGTTCCTATCTAGTGAAAAGTGAATTATTGTATGTTGAAATCGGGTTTTCAGTCAGGAATCGATTCTTGACTCTTTATTGCATGGTTTATCCAATGGGCATAGAAATCTCAACTCCTCACAGTGAGATACTTTTATACGTGACAATACTATTATTAGTTTTTTGTAAAACATTTTTGGCATCGGCACAAATTTTGTATATTTAAAAAACCTCAAATTTTAATATACAATATAATAAAACTGTTTAAAATGCAGTCGTAACCGGTGGTGCAACCGTTCTAGTGCAAGGGCGGTAGCGACCGGGGTGACAAGCGTGCGGAAGAGAAGGGGAGGAGGAAATGGAAATAAATAATAGTCAAAAATGATAATGGAATCCTTGCATTTTACACTTTCTCATACTGATTAAAATTATCTGTACTTATTTAACATCCAGAACCTTGATAGCTATATAATCTATAATTTGTATTTCATAATGACATAGTAATTTAATAATTTGGCTTTGGTTGGTGTGCTTTGGGAGGTTACCAATGCTAAAAGTGTAAGTTTGTTTATGACAAGGGAAGCCATGAGATATAGTGGTATTTGTAATTACAGCCATGCTACCCGTTCAAATTGAATAAAATCACTCAAATTTCCTTTTGAATTTAAGTGGATATATGAATAGATAAAAAAATATGTAGTAGTTACAACCACTTATACTAGGGCATGAATTCATATCCAATAGTTATAGATGAGGAATTTATCCTTACATGACTTAACCTCCTTTCCCTAAATTTGAATTATCCTGCATAAAACTAGTCCAAGTCTGTATTCTATTCTATCTTCAAGTCTAAAGCAATCTATCCATCTTTATCGGGTTTTCTGTATGGGACACACGTATCATTTTTATATTTCTCCGATTCGTTCTTAAGCATGATTGGTCAAAAATTACAAGCATTACTCAACCCTACCTGTCCCTGATCTGATATTTGCTATAGTAAAATCTTAACTATGTAACTAAGAAACTTAAGATTAATGCAGGAAAAATAAACGAAATATTAATTAATCTATACCACAATTAAACATTCAATGAATCTTCATATTAATTGGTAAAACGTACTTCATAATGGTAATTTTTGAAAAGGAAGGTGAAAGAACGTTTGTATTAGCAAAGTGTTAACATAAAACTAGTTAAACAATCTATGAAGTCAGTCAAATAAATGGAAGAGTGATACAGGATTAAAGAAATTCCGAATTTACTTTTACTAATCATAATTACTTCATATTTTAATATTTTAAAACCAACTTCAACCGATCAAATTATCACTGAATTTGAATAAGTTTTTATATTTCAATTTTAAAAAAGAAAAGCAATGTGTTCATTAAATAGTAGATATCTCTTATTTGTTCCTAATGAACATTTTGTCGAAATTTGGAAATATTAAGATAAGAGTATTAATATATAATTTTCAATAAGCGAATATTATTAGTAGTTCCAGATCTTTGTTACTGCAAGAAAAACCATAACATTTTTTTGAAACGTTTTGCTATATGGTAGATATGGTTGTTAATATTTTAAAGAACATTGATAAAATAGAAATATAAAGAACATCGTTAAAAATACTCGGCGTTTGGAGACCTTTAAATTAATTTTAACAGGACCCACTTATAGATTAAAAATGTTTCTAACACTTATTCTACATTCCTAAAAGTGTCATTCTTTGGATGACGTAAAATTAATTTTTGTGTAAAAAATGTGGGGTTGGAGTTGATAAGAAGATTCTATTTCAATTCGTTTGGACGATACAGCAAGTGGACTAGGTGGTCTGATAGGTACACCTTATATATATATATATATATATATATATATATATATATATATATATATATAAGACTCCACTTGAATGATTTACTATCAGAATGCTGTCAACTAGCCGCTCACTGATACGAATTTTAGGAACTGACAAAGTTTGTGCGTTACAAAATTTATAAGCGAGGCAGAATCCCCAATCGTGTTTGATTATTTGTTTAATATTTAGGAATTGATTATCAAGTGTTAAAGTGTATTTGGCCACATCGGTAGAGTATGCAATACAGTGAACATTTCAGAATATGTGATGTCAAGATAGTTTATAAATAATTAAACAAGTATAAGAACCGATAGCTCTTAATATAGAGTGTCAGTGGGAAAACTTCGCCTCTCACAAAAAGCGATTTTTACCATCCGTTTCTGGCATAAACACGTGGTGTTAAGAGTTGTTTTACTATGTCTATCCAAACAGTGTTCCTAAATGAAAATCATACACCGAATGTAAGCGCAATGTTTATTTATATCGTTTGCATTGAGAACATCACTCAGCTGTCTAAACGCAGAAATTAGGGGACATAGTTACTTAGTTAGATGTTCTATATAACCTGTCATAAGTCAATATTTGTTTTATAATCTATGCCTTTGCATGTCCATTATTAATTATGGGTTACTCCACAACTGTTAGTGGTCAAATTTTGAAAATTTCAGTCGTAATAGAGGAAAGAATTAAGTTTTGATATATTGAGCGTTAATTCCATTTGATTTTGGCATTCATTCAATATCCAATATAAAAGTAAATTTTAGCTTTCCTTCCTACTTCTAACGAGTTATTAATACGTAAATATATTACCATGTCATCTTGAAATACTAAACTCTGTCCGTTTAAACTTATTTTTGATATGTTTTATATATATATTATATATATATATATATATATATATATATATATAATATATATATATATATATATATATATATATATATATATACAGGGTGTCAATTAAGTCTGGAACCTCTTTTTTAATTTTTAAACCACAATTTAAAAAAATATCAAAGTTCACACGTGCTTACTGGTGATAGTAAACGCACACATCTGCCCAATTACCGACCAGATAATCCCTTTGGAGGGCGGTCCACAAGGAGTCAGACAATATTCTTAAATAGCAGCATAGGTCAAGTTTGGTATCAATTTAAATTTCTTACTTAGCAGAGTACAATGCCGCAAACCGAACTTAAAAAGGTGGATTCATTCAGTAGTTATAGCTATTTGAATTTTAAAACAATTGAACAATGTAAATTATTAAGTATTACAAGTAAACGCCAATTTTTAAGTACCTGTGATCAAAGTAAGTGTTCACAATGTTCCCCTACCATCGTCGATAGATCTTGCACTCTGTCTTTTTGGTCCATGCGCAACATGGTGTACCCTGGTACAGAGAAGTTATCCGATGGAGTATCGGGGTGAAGCCAGGTCTCAGATACACCAAAAACGCCAAAGTCAAAAAAATCACGCACCAAAGCGCTCATAGCGTCAAAAACCTGTGTCCAACGATCTCATGTAGAGATGCGCGACTCTGAAGTGAACGTCCTTCCAATTTTCAATCAGTCAGTCCTCCGACAGTCCAGAACCATCCATGCTTCCACCTGGGCCGTGGTAAAAGTGTGGTTTCTAGAAGGAAATTTTAACTGTCTGTGAAAAAACCTTTTGATAAAAAACATTTAAACAAGGGAAAATAAAAATTCCTCTTTTAACCTGTTAAGTATCTCTTAATAATCTGAGTGGTATCTAAGCTCAAAAAAAATTGATGATGTAGAGCATGCACCTAAAGTATCTCGTCTCATATTTTAGACGTGCCAGGAAGCAAATCTTCATTGGACTACTTGCATCTGCCTGTCCCAGTTTATAAAAAGTTTGCTACAAATAAATAATTTCTGCTCCGTTTTGACGAGGAAACATTATGAATGTTTTTAAACTTCATACGTGAATTCGATATTTGTTCACTGTACAATATAAATAAATAAATGTATATATATATATATAAAACCTTGTGCATGGTTTTATATATACACCACCCACCCTCTTCCTACTCCTCTTCCTATTCTCATCCATCCATACCTCATCCTTTTCCATCGTCAATCGCCCATACAATAAGAGAGTAGCCAGCTCTATAATAATGGTGTTTTCTCCTGCTAGCAAGCAAACAGCATTTCTCAATGCTACGGATGGTCTTCGAAGATCATCAGTCAAGAAATGTCCGAATTGTGGAGAAGAGGTTACTGCATCTAACCTATCCCGCCACCAAAAAACAAAGAAGTGCATACATACATCGTCCTTTTCCATCGTCAATCGCCCATACAGTAAGAGAGTAGCCAGCTCTATAATAATGGCGTTTTCTCCTGCTAGCAAGCAAACAGCATTTCTCAATGCTACGGACGGTCTTCGAAGATCATCAGTCAAGAAATATCCGAATTGTGGAGCTGAGGTTACTGCATCTAACCTATCCCGCCACCAAAAAACAAAGAAGTGTATGTCAGCGTCAAATCCACCAGCTTATGCTTCTTCCAACGGATTCAATGAAAAACCTCTTTCGATGAAACAAGTATGTTCAAGGTGTGGTGCTGAAGTCAGGAACTCCTCCATGTCCCGCCATAAAAAAACAAAGAAATGCATGTCCACGTTTAGACAGACAAACTCCGGATTTTGATATGTCTATGTTGGAAAACTACGCTGATGCTGTGAGTGACAATCAATTCCAGAAACGTGATTGCTGATTTTGATATGTCTATGTTGCCAGAGTCCTATTCAAATCTCAGACCTGAAGAACAAGACGCGATTGCTGATTTTGATATGTCTATGTTGCCAGAGTCCTATTCAAATCTCAGACCTGAAGAACAAGACGCGATTGCTGATTTTGATTTGTCTATGTTAGCCACTCCAGATTTCTATTCCAAAATTAGAGCTATAATTGGTCCATCTACAGCTGACGCTCCAAAGTTTGAACCACCAGTAAAAAGGATACACCCCGATTCATCGAAAATTATATCAATACTTGGTCCACCACCATTTGAAGTTCCGGATAAGTCAGACTATTCACTGCATATACCATATAGTCCTGTATACCATTCACCACTACATATCCCAGAGAGTCCAACATACAACGTGCTTAGTCCGACCGATGTACGTGCTGAAATAAAACCCCAGAAGAAACCATGTCCAAAATGCAGTAAGGAAATAACGGTTTTTCCAACATGGCTCGGCACCAAAAATCTCAGAAATGTGCCAACTACCAGCATGGTATGACATATAACGAACGTCTGAAAAAGATGGAAATCAAACCAGCTCCTAAAAGTAAAATGTGTTGGATTTGTGAAACACCAATAGAGTCATCCAACTGGAACCGTCACAAACAATCGAAAACGCCATATCCGTTTGTCAGCACTTCATGAAGGTCCTCGATACAGGAGTGAAATATTACCCATTACGAGACTGACACCAAGACTGCCGGCACCCACTCCAGACATCAACATGCTGGTAAAGAAATACCCAAAACGACCAAGGGAAGTCAAACAAGTACCGAAGGTCAATACAAACGACATAGCTCTTGAAGCGATGATCCGAAAACCGACTAGACCACAAAAGATTCCTACAGGTGTGAAAAAGATTATTAGTGAGACACCGACTAGTACAATTAATAGTGAGAATTCGATTAGCCCTACCATGGAAGAGAGACAGCTTCTGTCCTGAAAACAGAATCACCTTCAACACCTCATCTGGTTCCGGTACGTACTCCAGAGGAGTCGCAGACAATACTTGATGAAATATCAGAAGTCCAGTCGGCATTCACGGGAAGATTGAAAACGTATGTGATTATGAACAAACGTGGGATCAAAGATCCAAAAATGTTTCTTGAGATATGCAAACCACTCGTTGTTGAAAAAACTTCAGGAAGCTGTAAAAGAAAAAATCTTAAGGTAAACATGGTTTATCATGCTGAATTCAAGAAAATAATAAACGATGTGGAGGTGACTCAAGTCATGAACTTTAAAACAAAAAATGAAATTCTTTACTCGACAACGTCTCTGTCTGACTATTATAACTCAGCAAAACTTAAGATGTTGGTTGAGATGGAGGAGTTTGAGGCAAACGGTTCTCAATGGTCACTAAAAAGTGTGAAAGACTTGGAGATCAGAGTCAAACCGATACGTTCCTTTTCATGGATCCAGCTATGTGGTTCTACCTAAAACAGATTCAATCCAAAAAGGCTGTTATTAATGTAAAAAACGAAGATCAGAAATGTTTTATGTGATCTATTCTGGCAGCTTTACATCCAGTTAAGGTTCATCCAGAAAGAATCAGCAATTACGAACCTTTCAAACGAGAGCTGCTTCATGCACTAGCAACTTGCGAATGCCCCATGAAACTTGATGATATAGCAAAGTTTGAAAGACGTAGTGGAATTTCTGTTAATGTCTATGCTTATGATGACAAGTTTGATATATTCCCGCTGAGAATAACTGATAACGAGATGGAAAAACATGTTAATCTACTGTTTATCAGAGAAAAAACAAACACTCACTACTGCTGGATCAAAGATATGTCCCGTTTGGTTAGTTCTCACGAAATGGACATAAGATGTGGATATGCAATAGGTGTTTGCAACACTTTACGAGAGAGGATTTACTCATCAAGCATAGAGAAGACTGTAACACACACGATGCTGTGAAATTGGAACTACCAGAGCCAGGAACTGTAATTAGATTTAAAGATTTCAATTGCTCAATGAGAGTGCCCTTTGTGTATTACGCAGACTTTGAATGCTGTCTAGCACCTATTTCAAACATGTCAACCGTGTAAAGTGGATTGTAATGGTAATCACCAGTCGTTCACTATTAAATATCAGAAACATAATGCCATTTCCTTCTGTATGTATGGGGTGTCAGAAGACGGCTTTTCCAAACCACCGATTAAATACTTTGGAGACGATGCTGCACATGTATTTGTAAAATCATTGATTGAGGAGTCGATAAGGATTAATGAACTTTACAAGAGTGAAGCAATAGTCCCCATGCAGTTGATGACAAAAGAGCAACAGGAAATGTTTGAATCTACTACTACGTGTCATATCTGTGGAAATTTTCTTGGTGATGATCGTGTTAGAGACCATAACCATTTGACGGGTTTGTTTAGAGGAGCAGCTCACAACAAGTGTAACATCAATTTTCAAAAAACCTAGGTTCATTCCTGTTTTCATTCATAATTTAGCAGGTTACGATACTCACCTTTTCATTAAAGAGTTTGGTAAGTTCCAAAATCGCATATCATTGATACCCAACAACGAGGAGCGGTACATTTCCTTTACGGTCAGTGTGGAAGGTGGAATTGAACTACGATTCATCGATTCATTCAAGTTCATGTCACAAAGTCTCGATAGGTTGGCAAAGAATCTGACTAGATCTCAATTCAAACACATCTCAACATATTACAATGGTAAGGACCTCAATTTATTGCTACGAAAAGGAGTGTACCCTTACGACTACATGGACAGTATAGAAAAATATAGTGAAACATCACTACCTAGTCAAGAAGAATTTTACAATAGACTGAATAAAACAACACATAACAAATAAAGATTACAAACATGCGTGCGATGTATGGACCGCCTTTAACATTCAGAACATGAAAGATTATACAATGCTATATAACGAAACCGATGTCTTGCTGCTTGCAGATGTTATGGAAAACTTCAGGGATGTATGTCTCAATACATACAAATTAGATCCTGCATGGTATTTCACAGCACCTGGGTTGGCTTGGAACGCAATGCTAAAAATTACAAAAGTTGAACTGTCCCTATTGACTGACATCGATATGGTACTCATGGTTGAAAAAGGTATTCGTGGTGGTATTTCACAGTGTTCTCATCGATATGCGAAGGCAAACAATCCCTACATGAAAGACTACGACAAATCGAAACCAAACAACTACCTCATGTACTTGGATGCAAAACAACCTGTATGGGTGGGCAATGTCTGTAAAACTACCATATGCAAACTTTCAGTGGAGCAGTACAGACATCGATGTAATGAAAGTTAGTGACGATTCACCCACAGGCTACATATTAGAAGTTGATTTGGAATATCCTGAAGAACTACACGACGTACACTCTGATCTACCTCTCGCTCCAGAACGTAGAGTCCCACCAGGATCGAAAATGGCAAAGCTTCTGACAACTCTCTATGGCAAAGAAAAGTATGTCGTACACTACATAAATTTAAAGCTTTATTTGAGTCTGGGTATGAAACTAAAACATGTTCATAGAGTTCTTAGTTTCAGTCAAAGCAATTGGTTGCAACCGTACATTAATCTGAATACCATGGAGCGTACAAAGGCGAAAAATGATTTTGAGAAAGACTTTTTCAAACTTATAAACAACTCAGTTTTTGGAAAAAACTATGGAAAATATGAGAAATCGTGTGGACATTCGTTTGGGTACTAAGTCCAAATTAGTGGAAAGATGGGTTAGCAAACCGAACTTTAAGAGTCGAACCATCTTTACAGAAAACCTAGTTGCTGTACATTTTAGTAAGAAAAAACTTTTGTTAAATAAACCTATTTACGTAGGTATGAGTATTCTAGACATATCAAAGACACTGATGTATGATTTCCACTACAATGTAATGAAAGAGAAGTATGGATCTAATATAAAAATGGTGTACACCGATACCGATTCCCTGATATATGACATCAAAACGAAAAACTTCTATGAAGACATGAAACATTTAATTGGATTATTTGATACAAGTGACTACCCCAACCCCAACCAATATGGGCTTCCCCACGTAAACAAAAAAGTTCTGGGTAAAATGAAAGATGAACTTAATGGTCGAATCATGCGAGAGTTTGTAGGACTACGATCCAAGATGTATGCGAGCAATATAGAAGACAACCATTTCATAAAGAGGTCTAAGGGCGTGAAAAAAGCTGTAGTTGAAAATGAAATTACCTTTAGCAACTATAAAGACTGTTGGTTTAGTAACATCGAGCACTACAAAACGATGAATACAATTCGGAGTCAAGCACACAATCTCTACAGCGTAGAACACCATAAAGTGGTACTTTCATCAAAGGGCGACAAGCGTTTCGTACTCGAAGACAATATCCGAACCCTAGCATGGGGTCATTATAGAATATGCGAAAACTGTTAAATTGTAAATGTATGTAAGAGAACATACTATGGAAAATTCAAGTGTATTGCAAAGATAAATTCGAAGACCAATTTTTACCTAGACCGTTACGGTGTCTTATTGTAGGACCGTCTGGGAGTGGTAAAACGAACTTGTTATTGAATTTCATTTACAACAAAGATGGAGTTCCGTTCAAGAATCTATACGTGTTCAGTCGTTCAATAGAACAACCCGCATATGTAGATCTGCGTGAACAATACAGTAGATTAGAAAAAAAACCTTAGAAGACAAATAGCGTTTTTCTATTCGTCCTGTCAAGATCTCATTTCTATCGATGACTGCAAACCAAACTCACTTGTGGTATTCGATGACTGCCTCCTAGAAGAGCATACTAAAATCAAAGACTATTTCATTAGAGGACGTCATAAAGGGATTTCTTGTGTCTACCTGAGTCAGAGCTATGGTCGAGTTGATATGCAGGTCATACGAAACAATGTTAATCTGTTGTCTGTTTACAATGAACAAGTACTATACAAAGAGAGTGTTCCAGGACTTTGTAGGTTCTGACATGACTTTCAACCAATTTGAGGCTCTCTGTTTTGAGTGCTGGAAAACACCTCATGGGTTCATATCTATTAATACAACAGCTAAACCACAAAAAAGGAAATACATGTGCAATTTAAAAAAGGAAACTAAGTGTTGAATAATACTTCGTTGTAAAACGTACCAGTATAAACGTAATTTGACGTTCATAAACGTAATTTGACGTTCATAAACGTAATTTAACGTTCATAAACGTAATTTGACGTTTAAGTATAAACGTAATTTAACGTTCATAAACGTAATTTGACGTTTAAGTATAAACGTAATTTAACGTTCATAAACGTAATTTAACATTCATAAACGTAATTTGACGTTTAAGTATAAACGTAATTTAACGTTCATAAACGTAATTTAACGTTCATAAACGTAATTTAACGTTCATAAACGTAATTTGACGTTTAAGTATAAACGTAATTTAACGTTCATAAACGTAATTTGACGTTTAAGTATAAACGTAATTTAACGTTCATAAACGTAATTTGACGTTTAAGTATAAACGTAATTTAACGTTCATAGACGTAATTTGACGTTTAAGTATAAACGTAATTTGACGTTCATAAACGTAATTTGACGTTCTCTAAACGTAATTTGACGTTCCAGTGTAAACGTGACATGAAAGATTTGAAGAATAACGCTGTATCTATTACTATAAGTATACAACATGGCGAATAAACTAGATGCAAAAGAAGCAAGGCGACTTGAAAAAATTCAGACTGTCTTGGCTGCAAAGTTCAAACGTGCTGAACAGGATGAATTAAAAAACTTCTCAAACAAAAATACTATATCATCAAATGCTAATGAGACGTCTTCCAATCGTAACATATCAATAACACATGATCGACCGCTCACTGTTTCTAAAGCTAGAAAGTTGGATGAGTTAAACCGGAAATTACAAAGTGAGTTTGCTCAGACCCATTTTAAAGAGTTAGAAGATGTTCGTGAAAATGAGAAAAAGTACGAACCAATCACCAGAGCCATTAGGGAACAACAACATAGAGAATTGGAAACACAAAAGATACGTAGTCAAAACCGTATGAAACAGTTAGTAAGATTTCAACCTCAAGCATCAGATCGTCGAACGTTTGAGGATGTAGATTACGATGATGAGCCAGAAGTACAACCTCAAGAGCAATCGATGAAACAGTTTATGGATTCTAAAGTAGTAACACTTGGTTCTCTAGGAGCCCGATACCTTTCCAAAATCCAACAACAAACAGTTTGGTATTTGGTACGATGAAAATCTAGAGCAGCCGATGATCGGTTCCGAACCGATTACATTTGATTATGATGACATTATATTAGTCAGCTCTCAAAAGAAATGCAAAGGGACTGAGGGTCTTTGGAGATTGTTGACGAAAAACAATATAGTAGAGAAGGATCTGTACACCGATGAAGACTGGAACTCTTACAAGGACATGTTGGTGAGGACAAACTCGCTTTTCCAAAGAAACAATCCCAAAAGTAATCGTCCCAAATCAAGTCAAGGACTAAAGTGGAAACATATGATAAAACCTATTTGGGATGAGTTGGTGAATGGAAAAGTGGCAACAATTGGTTCAGGGTTAAAGGTTTACAATGAAAGTCCGGTCGAATATAAGTACATAAAGAACTTCAAAGACCTCATTGACAGGTTACACTACATTCAAGCTCAGGAAGAAGCTGGGAACAACAACTTTCATAATGAAAAACTGTCTGTGGTTGATTTCCTTCACGATGAAATGGAAGACCTAATTGCTACACCTAAAGGGTTGAAGTACCTAGTCAGATGTTTGTCTGTTTTGCCTGAACATGTTATAGAAGGTAAAGGGCTTTTGAACGACATCATTAACAAGTTACCATTCGAGTTACATGCGCCCAAGAACTGGAATCTTGATACGTACAACTACTGTGGGCCCGGCACCCAGAGAGACTTGCTAGGGGAGATAAGGGAATTAATCCCCTCGATGAAGCTTGTAAGAAGCATGATATATGGTATAGGGATCATAAAAACACAGAAGACAGGTGGGAGGCGGACAAAATATTACAAAAGAAAGCTTGGGAGAGGGTTACCTCAGATGATGCTGACTTGAATGAGCGTATGGTCGGTCTAGCAACAACAGGAGGAATGTGGTTGAAACGTAAACTCGGTATGGGGTTAGGAACTTCAGGATGTAATCTACCCATCAGATATATAAAGCAATGAAAGCAAATATTTTTTACCCTATATATAAGAGAGGATATAATAGAACAGTGATCAGTGGTAAAACCAGTGATGGAGAAACTGTATATTGAATTTTCGAGCGGTATAGCAAGAAGTGAGTATAGAACTGCAATGCCAGTTTCAGAGCTCAACTTCCATGCACCCAACAACAATACAACATTCAAACTGGATCATGGAGACGCATTTTATGATTCACGCATAATGTACCACATTCAAGGAAAGTATGTGCAAAAATCTGATGGATCGGATTATCAAACTAACTCTACCGTCAAACTGGTAGACAACTTCGCGGCCTTCTTGTTTTCAAGAATAGAGCTGAGGAAACACAATACATTGATCGACACAGTAGAACTCCCCGGCATCACCAGCACTATAAAGGGGATTGTTAGTTACAGTAACACTGAAAAACAAACACTCTCAAGTAGTGGTTTCTCATCATCGTTTACAGGAGGTGGGAAGTTTGAAGCACTCGGCACACTTGGGCATTTAGGATTAGGGTTCTTTGACCACCTACGTTACCCGATGTACAAGGGAGGTTTTGAAATCACATTTACTAGGAATGAAGATAATGATGCGTTGTTTCACTGGAAAGGGGCAGGGTCCACAGCAACGGATCCTGGTGATGGAAAAATTGTGATAGAGTCGTTTGTGTTACGAGTCCCCATAGTCGATTATACCAGCACTTCCAAAATCCAGTTAATTGATGGTTTGAAACATTTGAGTGACAAGGATGCTTTAGTCTACAACTTCTTTCAATGGCAATGCATCGACAAAAGAGGGGTGTTCGGTTCATCGTTCAGCTTCGATATTACAAGTGTTTACAGAAATGTGTACAATCCTAGATTTGTTATAATCGCACTTCAGACAAACAGAACAAACACCCAGGCAAAAGATCCTAGTAGATTTGACAGCTGCAACATCAAAAATGTGTCTGTGAAAATTAATGGAGAAAGGTACCCTCAGGAATTGCAGAATTTTGATATTACTAATGGTATATACAGGATCATGTACGATCAGTACCTAGGGTTCCGAAAAATAAACTTCGGAGACAATAACGTGTTAGTAAACCTGAAAGAATTTATTGATAACTCACCTTTGGTTGTAATTGACACACATCTACATCAACCAACAACAGACAGATCACGAAGTGACATTCAGATTGAATTAGATTTTGTAAAAGCTATTGCATCTCCACAGGGGAGCAGCGGCACCACAGCATATGTTGTCGTTGTGTCTGAGGCACATTTCTCATATGACATTACTCGAAACATAATCAAATTCCTGTAAAAACAAATAAAAAAAACAACAAAAAACAAAAAAGTAAAATAAATTTTTTTTTTCATTAGTAGGGGGCAATTATTGTTTTCATGTCAGTGTTTTGTATATAAGAAAGCGTTATTATAGAATGGAAAGTCAGCATAATTATACAGTTCGGCTATCCGAAGCCCAAAAACGTAAGCTTCGTACAGCGTACAAAAGACGGAAACCTACAGTAATCAGATTATCTAATGAACAGCTGTCTCACGGAAGTGATCGTATACTTCTTTCTGGAGAGCAACACAAAGCCGTTTCTAGAGCCGTTAAGAACAAAAAAGGTTTACAATTGCTTCTAAGTTACAACCAACTCGTATCTAATAAACAAGGAGGGTTTTTGAAGGAAATTATGGAAATGGTGGATTCGTCAGTTCCTGGAGGTAAACGTTTCATCTCTCCATTAATAAGAAGAAAGGTGGCTCCTTTACTGAGAGAAAAATTTATACCTTGGTTAAAGAGTTTAGTCGATGAGGAGTTAGACACCATTATTGAAAAAGATCCTACGGGTAGAGGGTTGAAACGACGTATTGGTCGGAAGCTTGATGCATTGTTGTCTGTGAATAAAAAAAAGAGATCTTCCCGCTGTCTCTTGGTGAAATAGAAAAATTAGCAGGTATATTAAACATTAATGAGTTTAGAGGTGTTTTCATGCGACAGCTACTTCCAGACAAACCTACAAATATCGAACGTGGTATTGTAAATCTTGGTGACCTTTCATCTGGTGGTACTCATTGGACGTGTTATGTGAAACGTGGTGAAAAGAAATTCTATTTTGATTCATATGGTGATGTCAATCCTCCAATAGAAGTAGTCAGGTACTTGGGGTCAAAAGGGTTGGTTTATAACTCAGAGCGTATTCAGGGGTTTGATGATCCTCCTATTTGTGGACATCTGTGCCTGGAAGTTCTACGACGAGATTCAGCTGGTGAGGACTGGGAACATATTCTTCGTAATATAAGAAACAATGAAAATGCATGGAAACCGTGGTTTTATTTTCAACAGATTTGGAGAAGAAATTGAAATTGGATCAATACCAACTCAACCCAATTCAGACCCTTCTCCTAACGAGATAATTGAGCTTGCAAGTGATATATCAAAAGTCTCACAAGATTTATCCGAAGTCAAGAAATTATTGGAATCGCATTTGGTAAAATCGGAGAAAATAATAAATGCGATCGAGATTGTCCCCACTAGTACCGTAAATGGTGAAAAGATATGGGGCAGCTTCCTACTGAAAAACCACCAGAGAATTGGTCAAGTGAGCAAAGCAGTGGAGCCATTTGATGTGGTTGTCAAAGTTCAATTGAGTGAATTAGAAGGCAAGATATACATCATGCAGAAAAAATTCAACAACGAAATAAAAAATATATGGAAAGAGGTTTTGAAGACTTCCATGATGGTAGTAACTTCATCTAAAACTTGTATAGAGTTATAAGTATATAAAAACTGCAACTATGCCATTACTCAAACTAACTGGAACTGAGTCTGTACTGACTCTCCATCTAGAACACCCCATCCACTTGGATCCAAACGTAGAGTATTATATGGCTCTTGTTGGATTTTACTCTGAGAACAACATATACAACTTGTTGCAACATGCAAAAGTCTATTTTTGGGACTTGGAATACATTTCATTCCGAAACCACTGATACTTCAATGTGGTTACTGGACCATTGAAAAACTTGAAAAGAGTTTCAGAGATTACATAAAATCGTTGAATCTTAGTGTAAATTCTGACGATTTCAAGATCTTTAAAGATGGTGACAAAATATCAATTAATTCTCCAATTAAATTCTACTTGGATAAAACCGTTAGTGATCTCTTAGGTTTTGAAAAATATGATGCAACAAACTTACAAAAAGAATCGTCTTACTTCAACTCAAATGAAAATGTAATTGCATCGAATCCACCGAATCTCAGAGCCGTTGATGTCATCGAGATACACTGCAATATTGTCAACAACAGTCTTGTCAATCATGATGTTCACTCTCACAAACATTTGGAGACAGCAATCCTCTACTCCTTTTCCCCTAATGTACCACACGGCTACAAAATATCTCAATCACCTCAAGAAAAAACACTACATACCTCTTCGGAGCGGTTTACGAAAGATTCAACAGATCACAATCACACTTGTAGACCAAAACAACCAACTGCTCCAGAACAACCATGTAAACAACATCGTCTATTTAGATCTGATCAGTAAATCACAAACACATACACAATTGTGGTAAATAAAAACGCGTGGTGTCTGCGCGGTGGCGGGACAGCGATCACATGTGTGGTGATTCGCGCGGCGCGGTTCTGACTACCCGTACTCACACTCTTAGTCGCTCTCTAACAATTTTCTGTCCCAGATTCGGTCTCACACGGTTTGTCCCAGAACCGGTCTCGGGTGCTTTGTCCCAGCAACGGCCAAAGTATACTACTTATATATATACATATAAAATAACCTTGCACAAGCCCAGACCCTCCCTTGCCGAGAGTTATCGAGTTCTCATATTTGACTGTAGTCGATGCGTTTCAGAACGCCTTGTGTGAACATCTGCGGTATGAATTCTAAACCTAAGCTTTAAATAGCTGAAGTATAATAAACTTCAATATGCCAAATATTAGTATATGATTTTTCATGAAGAGAAACGTACTTTTGCCATAATTCAAGTTATTATAAATTGTATGAATTTGGCTCAGGACCCAATACATTATTTAACTTTCGCAAATGTATGCTTATATTAATTAGTAGAGAGTTCACGCTATTTATGCTGAAATTAAGAAGAATTTATAGCTATACAGCAGTGGAAAAAACGTCGACAAAATTATCAGTATGCAAGTAAAACAATTGTATGCAACCAATAGATTTATTTTAACATTCATATGTGAAATAACATGATATTTTACGTTCTTCCTCTACATTTTCTATTTCTTTTCATACAAAACAATCTAGTACCTTATGACTTGAATGGCACATACATAAATTTTTCTTTCCAAGCACATTATTTATAATCAGATGATCTTTAGCATAACCTGCTGATTTTATTCCGAAATATTTATCAGTAAAATCGATATGAAACCACTTTTTTCAATTGCAATATGTCGCACTTATATCAACTGCAGTATCTCGCAGATCTTTCACGTAAACATTCCAAAAGTTGTTCTCAAGTTAGCTAAAAAAATTAAGCTGTTGTAAGAAGTAAGATGATTTAGGTCGTCCAGCATGTTGTTCACCCGGCTTAGGCATAAAAAATCTGTATAACAAAGGCCATGATATGTAGTGTCAGCAGAAACACTAAATCAAACACATGTAAGAGCCTAGCCTTTAATACAAGCCCATTCATTAATCATATCATATTTCTACTGTTCATGCGTCAATAATTTGTATACGCTATTAGGAGGGACATTAATAATATTACATCTAATCATAGACGTTATATGTCCTAATAATTAACAGATTTTTTCACAAAGTACAACAGTTGTTTAAAATCAAAAGTATTTACTCTTTCTCTAAGGAAATGGTACGATGCGTCGTTTCTGAACCGAGCTTATTTAATACTGTCCTTATATTTCCATCGTTCAGTGAAACAAGTAATCAGTAACTAGGCCTAGTTTGTAATTATATATATTAGTTTAGTTCTTTACCTGAAGAAGAGATCAGATTGCAGATCTCGAAACGTAGTGTTACTGATTTCTTGTTTCACTGAACGATGGCAAATGTCCGGAAAAATCCTATTTCGTTCATAATCCTTCCATCGTCAAAAATAACCTTCTAACAAAGTCCTTATATTGCTAGGCCTGGTGTAAGTTTTACGCATTTACGATATACTTTCATTTCTTTAGTGATAATTTAATAAATATGTACATTATCTTTTGTTTTATTACCGGCTTTAATTATAGAGTGTATTCCTTCCGTCACAATTATTCTATTATCTTTGACTACTTTGTTACAAATTACACAAGTATTGTCAGTAATTATTAGTTATCATACAATAAATACATTACACTAATAACACAATGTATTTAACCCAATATGTTTAATTAAAATTTGTACATCTGTTCCATGAACTATTTAGGATAAGAAAACAAACACTCTAAACAATAAACGTTCTATTAAGACATATTCAACTGCACATACGATGGCCCTATCCGAAGCCGAACACTAAACTCACGTGTGGTATAGAAAGAGAGGCAATGAAGAAACGAATCATGACGTGAATCTGACTCATTCCGATATCTCTCAATACTGAAAGATTTTTCAATATTTATAGGTTTTAACGATGAAATTTCACTAATAAAAAAACATGTAACGTTAAAAAATATACAGTAATAATAGAAAGAAATCAAAATGAACATAGAATTAATAACTGGTTTTGTGTGCAAGCTACAAGCGTTCAAGCAAATTACTGCACTTGCAATGTTTGGAAGTGAGTGGGGGCGAAAGAAAGAGGGGTAGTGGCAGGACTTTGATATTATGTAATTCCTTCAATATTTACTAAAATCCTGCTACAATTTGGCTTTTTCTAACTAATTGTTACATTATCTGTTTTATATCCCTTATTGATTGGATATATAAGTCAGTACATCCTATAAAGATGCTCTGCAGTAACACAAGGTCGATAGCTTTCATCTTTTTACCAGAGAGTCTAATTCACTGAATATAAAAAAGCTGGAAAGAACATAAATACATAAGTACTCCAGGACATATATCGCTAGAGTCATACATGTTAGTGTCAACGTTTCCACAATAATACACTCCTTTTTGTTTTAATAATGATGTCCCGTATCTTCGAGGCATTTAAGTACAAAATGAACGTTGAGTACCGGAGACACTTCAAAGCTCAACACAACTACGAGATCACGCTGGCTTAAGGAAGGGCAATAAAAAGTTGTAGTAGATAAGAATAAACACTACAGTTCGATGAAATGTAAACTCTGCGCATTTCCCAGCATTTATACTCACAGCATTCAAGCGTCACTACCCCTAAACAACGTTCAGCAAGACCACTGCAGTTGTGACGATATTCTAAGGTAGAGAAAGTGTGAACTCCTGGATATCAACTTGCAGACAGTTTATTCTAGTGCTGATCAAATTATAGAAGAATTATATGACCAGAAAAGTGTCCTTATATATTTATGTGGTAGTTCTATACGGCAATATTACTTCAAGAGATTAAACGAAGTATGAACAAAATCACCACGTGAGGCTGCCTGAGATGCCGCAGGATTTCAATTGGGCTAAGAGATTACGGTGACGCACAGTATCAAATGCCTTTGAGAATCCTGTGTAATCACTACCCTCTTGTCCACCTTTACCAAATGTCGATCAGATAAAGCTCTCACATAAGGCAAGCTAGGTGACCGTAGACCTCTCAATCGAAAACTGTGTTGTTTACGAACAAGGATACTACTTAGTGTTAAACTTATTGTGTCGCAAACAAGCGATTCAAAAACATTCTAATGGAATGCTGAATGACGATAGGCACTTGCATACATCATCCTTGTCTGAGGTCTTATGGACCGGTACCACTAAGCTCAATTTAAGCCTATCCTATAAAATACCTTGCTGAAAAACCAAATTAACGTCATAGTGAACTGAGGGGCCAGCAGCTCACAGTTCTTAAGAATCAGTGGTGGTATCTCATCCGCCCCGTCCCATTAACAGGATAAATGGAGGCGAGCTTCCATTGACATCATCTAACCCCAGAACAAACGATGACACGTTCACATTTTTGCTGAAATCGCTCTGAAACCTCATGATGAGATTATATCAGCAAAGAGATCGCAAATAGTTTAAATGGTGTATACCAAACGATCTAAGATAAAATGATCCAACAGACATTGATTCAATTCCAACCCATTGATTAAGCTTTCAAATAATTTTATATTAAGGGGAATCCAACTGTTATGAGCCATATAGTTGTCGTAGCAATCAGTTCCTAAGTTTTTACACAGAGCCCGGACGCTGCTGAATGCATCATAATGAGCCAAGTGAAGGGTTGACTTATACGTAATATAATATCCCTCCTTTACGAAATTTAAAAATCTCGACTCTACATTTTTGGGTATTGCTTCCTTATGCTAGGGACTTTACGAGCAAATTTTATAGTGAGACATCATCTCCAGCATCAGTCCTCTTTTAACCCCTCCCTGAAAACGCACCGGCTATTGTTCCAGATGAGGTCTGTCATTTGAAATACTAGTATTGGTAAGGCAAGAACCCATAGCCCCTAGTTAAGCCTCATTAAGTTACTTAATTTATTTAATAACGTCATTCTGAATGTACCATTGAGGGGTGTACACTTCTTTGTAGAAGGAGTTAAAATGCGGAAAAAACTTCAAGGAAATATCATTGGAAGAGCAGAATCCATCGCACATGAAAGTGACATAACCACTCATATTTTATAGCATTTTAAAAATTGTACATTGCATTGCAAATGTCAGT
This sequence comes from Homalodisca vitripennis, assembly GCF_021130785.1. Lineage (NCBI taxonomy): Eukaryota > Metazoa > Arthropoda > Insecta > Hemiptera > Cicadellidae > Homalodisca > Homalodisca vitripennis. The sequence continues at coordinate 37,818 of NW_025782341.1, read as the reverse complement.
AAACCATTTGGTAAATAGTAAATCATTCACACACGCACCCAAACTTACACTTCCACACATTCTTTCAAGCACACTCTCACTGACATCAGATCCTATGCCTGTCATTAATTCCAGCGCCTCATCACGAACTCATAAACAGAGTAGAACGCTCTAGACACCAACAGGCGTTTTATACGAGTTCTGAATTGGTTTTTATTGATGGAGTTCTTTATTCATTTCGAGTGCTTATTGATCAATCAGACACCAAATTTTTGGCAGATGCTGCGTAAGTATCAGCCTGTGATTTTAGTCTCGATAGTTGCCCCTGCCTCTTGTCTCATATTGATGAATATTCTCACAACGGAAAAGTGCAATTTTATCTGCGATACACGATCACGTCGAATATGTAGAGGCAGGCCAATTACAGACATTTACGCTCCCTAAAAGATTCCATACACGACTCTCTGTAATTTAACTTTCCAACTATTCTGAGAGCCTTTTTTGGAGTCTAAATATTCGCTCAAATTTGTTTTTGCCACAGCCTCCCCAAAGTGTCATTCCATACCCAAATTTTAGTATGGCCATACTAGGCAATTTTTAGAACTTTAGGGAACATAGCTTTGCTAGGTTGCGCAAGGCGTATATGCCTGTTGAAATTCTAGCGACGTGGTCATTCCAGGTCAATCCTCTGTCAAGGAACAATCTTAGAAACTTTGTGGAGTACGTTCTCTCTGAAAGTACAGCATCCACAAATACAGCTGACCGTCCTAAAACCTCATTCTGTCTAAAGCAGGAATGTACAACATTCGATTTCTACTGGTTCGTTTCCAAGTTAATTTCAACAAAGTATTGAATGCATGAATTGAGTTCTATGAACGTTGTGATTTCCAGTTCTTGCAATATTAGAATAGAATAGAAACATTTTTTATTTCCAAAAACATATACACCAACATATTAGATTGATTTACATTTGATAAATAGTAAATTACCCTTTTACTATACTTACTAAGTGGCGATAAAATAAAACAATTTAATTTTAAGTACAGTATGTTTTGCTTTTAAAACAGAAGAGTCAGAGGAAGCTCCCGAACGCCACATCTCTCCAACTGGTGCAACAGTGTCTCATGATGCACACAGTCAAATGCTTTGGCTAGGTCAAGAAATACGCTAGGCACACGTTTTCGCCTCTCCAATCCATCGACAACATTGCCGAAAAGTGACACCGATTGTGTGTATGTTTTTTCGGAATCCAATTTGCTCTTGATTAAGAACTAGCTTGTTTTCCAGAAAGCTTTCAAGTTTTTTATAGAAAATCTTTTGAAAAATTTAGCTGAACATGGACAGAATTGAAATAGGACGTTATTTTTGGAGTTCAGTCCCTGTATGATGCGTGCTACCTCCCTCTCACACACAGGAGCCAGAGCCATGCATGCAACCGGCTCCAGAACATGCCCTTCACAAGATTTGTGTTCCTGTAAATGACGAGTTCATTGAAGCCACAGAAGTAAAGTACTTATTGAATTCATCTGCCACTTGTAATTGATATTCTACAATTTCGCCTTCAACTTTGATTGCAATTACCTTGGAACATTTGTTTTTGTCTTTACTTATATCTCGAGAAGAACTGTTAACAATTTTCTAGGCTGTCTTTGAAAAGTTTTCACACTCACCCAAGGCTCTATTAATGTTATAGGATTTTCAGTTTGAAAGAAAGTTTGTTGTGAAAGAATTTAAGTTTTTCTCGAGAAATAAGAATTCCTTTTTTAAGCCATATCTTCTCCTAATTAACTGTAGATAACAATTATAGGCAAATAATAACTATAATAAGTATTTTTTGTTCAGCTGCCTTCAAAATATGCACGATTAATATTTACTTAATATCTGTAAGATTTAAGCAATGAGCCAAAAATTAAGCTAAAAAATTAAGTAGTGAGTGAGAAATTAAACACATGAAGATTGAGTTATAAACTGGAAAATGACTAGTGTTTCAATTTAAATTCTATTTTATATTTAGTGCTTTATGTTATACAATATTGAATATATATATGTAGCTAAACTTTATCATGCCTATTAGTCCGTTTAATTTGTCATTTTTTATGTTCTTGTGAGAAATAAGTTAATCATAACTAAACAATGAAATAAAGGGAAATAAAAAAATAAAACGGATTTAGGTAATTTAAGAATAAAACTATTATATTCAAATTATAAAATAACAAATATACTGAATTAAAAACATATAATTCCATAAATATAATACAAAGTTGTTAAAAGTTCTCAAAAGCTGAATGTAAACAGAACAAAGGTTCTTTGTTTAAACTTTATGACATAGAAATAATTCAACCTAAAACGCAGTGTTATATTTTTTTACATTAACAGTGTACAATATCCAAAAGGCATTTTTGAGCATTGACCATGTCCATGCACTGAATAAGCACACACCTCTTCCACCCAGTAAGCAGAGTATCCTAGTGGTGGGAGAAAGTATTGCAGTGAGTCGCGGCGCATCGTAAACTCAGAGAAAACAAGTACTTTGTTGTGAAATGCGATTTAGATCTAAAATTACAGTAAAAGTTTATTATAAAAACTGCATAAGAAACTATCGCTTGAAAGTAGCTACCTTGGATTTGTATAAACACTAAATTTACTTTTAGAAATAAAAATTAACATAAAAGTTTATATTATAATTATTGAAATATTGTGGTCTATACAGAAAGTTTGATGTTACAAATATACACAAGTGTTTTTCCTTTAAAATTAGTTAAAATTAATAAGGACAACCAGTAAATTTGCTTCATTGCAGTGCGGATGCGAAGTGACTCAGTTTGAAACTACTACCGGCATTTGTTTGTAGATGGTAATGAACGTCGGAAACGGCTAAGCAATCGTGAACAATGGAATCGACCAGTGTTATAGTTATTTGATAACCGAGCGTTACTACCTCACATAGTCGATAAGCCTCGATTGTTCTGCCTGGGCCTCAGTACAAGCTCCTTCCAGTTCTTATTGTGATCTCTTAATATGTCAACGTCAACAGTTACTCCGTAAGTAATGATATTTTTGTCTACTATCTTAGCAATATCATTCTTAATGTTATATTTTGATTATAATCTTAATCAGTCTTGTCACAATATTTATTATACTATATGTATATTATATATCACAACTTCCAACAGTTGACGTATTATAACAGATTAGCATTGAAATCACCCATTAATAATAATTATTAGAAATAAATGTTTTGTATAATAATGTGGTCGTGATTATAATGTATAATTGCTTCAACTAACTTTTAAATATGCGTACGGATTGCAATAATATATAAATAATATGAACATTGTTTAATTTACTGTAATTTTATGAAATTAATAAGTATAGTAGTATGTATTTTCAATAAGATTTAATATTTCAGGTATTATACTCATAAACATTTTTTATACACCTCTAATGTTTATTAATTTTATCAATTGAATACAAGAAAAGGACCAGTTACCACTTTATAAACCATATACAACTTTCAGTTTATGTTTGAATTTATCATTTATTTTTGTATAAAATGGTTTAAGATGGAAATGTTTTGTGCGTTCTAAAATTAAATATTTTTGAGATGGTAAAATGTTATACGTAATAAACGGGGAAACTCAAATGTCGTCATAAACGAAAATTACTCATGTCATTTGAGTTACGTGTTATAAATAAAGTGTTAAGCAATACATAACCAATTAATAGATACAATAGTTCTCTCACTTCTGACGTTGATCACATTGATTTCTGGTTCACAGAACTAATACATTACTTGAATAATACTTATAAATAATTAAAGGATATTACATATTTAACATTTTCTCATGATTTTAAAGGCACATTTTTAAATACATGAATAAAAGGATACATGCATAAATATATATATATATATATATATATATATATATATATATATATATATATATAAGAAATAACTGATAGGCTTTCTATTGATATTTTAACTTTAATCTATAGATTTTATTTAGATTAAAGGATGACTTTATTAATTCCTTTAAGTTCCTAACGTTTTAAAATGTTTCCCGTTGTTGGTTCAACAGCATGTTTGACCAATGGCTTTTCCTTATCTTTATGAAATATATAAAATCTTTACGGTGTAATAGTGACTCTAAGGCCATTACATGTTTGACTAATGTATTGCTTGTTACAAAATTTACAACTAATTTGATAAATTGTATTATTATAGTCACAACTTAATGTAGCAATGGTGGGTGTATTAAAACGGTTAAATATATGTAACCTTTATATAGTCTAACCCTCTAATGAATGGAGATAATGAGACTTTCTACCGAGAATTTTTATATGATCAACCAACAAGTTTTTCATATATTACAAATATGAGGCCTTTCTGAAATATAGATTTTGAGGTAAAGACAGAGCTATTTTTTCCAGGTTCTATTTGTGTCAAAGACCTAGTGGAAGCCATTTTGAGCACATAATCTGAGCGAAAATAAGTTTATTCTTTTTTTTCCATTGCATAATTTACTTTGAGATGATTTAAGGAGAGGTTCCATTCAACCAAGAAATCGGATATGGCAACATTGGATAACTACATTTTTCGCCATTATTTTCTTTTTTAATATATTCAAAATAAGAAGTCATTTGATGGAGTTTCATTTTTAATCATTTATAATTTCCCCAACCTACCCTAATTAAACGGGTAGACATTTGTTTTGTCATACAAACATTCCCCTCAGTAGATCTCTTTAACTCTATTTATAAAACAATGTATAGTTGAGTGATTCTCGTAGGAAATCATATATATCTGCTGCAATATATTTTGTTGTTTAAGGACTATTGGTTAATCTCTTTAATGGTAGTGTATCTATGAAAATGTGTTGTTCAACATTGAACTTCTAAGCATCGGACCCTCTCTCTGCCACTCCGTTCAATCCCCGGACAATGTCCCTCTCATTGTATCCATTCGCCAAGGCGATGCGCTTAGTTTCGGACCACTTGTGTATAAAATGGACTATCTCAGCTTTACCCGCGTATAAGGAGCATTTACAAAAAATGGGTGTTAATACATTAAATTGTAAGTAATACATCGTTAATCCATGTTTACAAACTCCATATTGATGACATTCTAAAGTAGCATAGTCAGTGACGTCACGTCAAGGTTTTACAAAAATGGGTGTTAATACATTAAATTGTAAGTAATACATCGTTAATCCATGTTTACAAACTCCATATTGATGACATTCTAAAGTAGCATAGTCAGTGACGTCACGTCAAGGTTTTACAAAAATGGGTGTTAATACATTAAATTGTAAGTAATACATCGTTAATCCATGTTTACAAACTCCATATTGATGACATTCTAAAGTAGCATAGTCAGTGACGTCACGTCAAGGTTTTACAAAAATGGGTGTTAATACATTAAATTGTAAGTAATACATCGTTAATCCATGTTTACAAACTCCATATTGATGACATTCTAAAGAAGCATAGTCAGTGACGTCACGTCAAGGTTTTACAAAAATGGGTGTTAATACATTAAATTGTAAGTAATACATCGTTAATCCATGTTTACAAACTCCATATTGATGACATTCTAAAGTAGCATAGTCAGTGACGTCATGCCAAGGTTTTACAAAAATGGGTGTTAATACAGTAAATTGTTAGTAATACATCGTTAATCCATGTTTACAAACTCCATATTGATGACATTCTAAAGTAGCATAGTCAGTAACGTCATGCCAAGGTTTTACAAAAATGGGTGTTAATACATTAAATTGTAAGTAATACATCGTTAATCCATGTTTACAAACTCCATATTGATGACATTCTAAAGTAGCATAGTCAGTGACGTCATGCCAAGGTTTTACAAAAATGGGTGTTAATACAGTAAATTGTTAGTAATACATCGTTAATCCATGTTTACAAACTCCATATTGATGACATTCTAAAGTAGCATAGTCAGTGACGTCATGCCAAGGTTACTGCTATCTCAGATTTCTATTGTTCCTGGTATTATTGAGAACGCACGTCGGGTGTTGGTTCTTGTACGCTGACTCATTACAGTCTGGTATTTATAGACATTAGGTAATGACTTATTGTACTTCATATGTACATGCCTATGTTTAGTGCTCATAAATTATTAATGCTGATTGAATGCTGTACATTTTTATTCAAATCATTTATAAGCTCTTAACATGTATTATTATTTAGTCTTATAATTATTATACAAAACAAGCTAGTTTGTGCTATAAAAGAAGTTAATTTTTTTATGTAAAATTTTTTCACGATATACTATGAGAATAAATTTTTATTAAGTCTATTTGATACAAATTTTACATGTATTGAGTCCTCCTCATTAAAACTGTTTACTAAAATTTGTCGCGTGTATGGGATTTGCCAATTTAATCGCGTGTTATAGTGCACTCATGCTATTTAATTGACAGTTGCTTTCAGAGTAGTTATTCGTTACTGCTCTCTTCAGGTGATAACTCAAAGACTTATATTTGGACTGATTCACCTGCATATTATAGACATATCACTTGTTACTTTCTTGTATTTGTATGGGTGTTATTATGATTTCCGAATAATTTTTAAAATATTTATATAAGCTATTCAAACTACTACCCTGAAATAATTAAACCTGCTTCCAAAGACTTAACTAACTCAGATCGTGAACTAACTCCACAGACGCTTAAATTGAGCACCCGAGATACACTTCATGGGCTTAAAACATCTTTATGATATTCAACTTCCATATTTGTCTTCTATATGTGCATTTTATAATTATAAATTATTATCTAAATATAAAATTCACAATATACTCTCTCACAATGAAACTAAGATCCTATCGACTGCTTATAGATGCGTGGATTTCATGAGCTGGTTTAAACTATCAAGCTCCTTAAATTATAAATGAAATATTTAGAAAACGATACCATTAGGAACCAGCAGAACTTATGTAGTGTAGTGTTAGTACTTAATAAGCATTCTCTATATAGCTCAATTTAAAAAGTTGAATTAAATAAAAAATAGATTAAAACATGTAGTATAACGGCACTAACTATTAGCTATCCTATTAAGTTTTCAAAGAATGCTATCGCTCTCTTAGAAGAATCCTATTAGAATGCAAGCATTCTACCTTAATGAATTACTCAATCTCCGTGACTTCCGTGATAAAGTCCCATCTGTAAGAATGCTGTCAGTCCCTTACACTACTAGTCCGCTCTTCCCAGCTCTTGTGCTCAATAAAACTGATCATGAAATATTTTTAAAAACTCATCTTCTAATCGTGCTCACGAGCATATCTTCACTCTTTGCCTAAAGAAAGAAAGAAAGAAAGAAACTTTATTTCTCACAAATAAAAATTACAGATACGATTTTTATAAACTTTTACAGACTAACCAAAAAACATTACATTTACTTACACATAAACAATACATACATATGCAACTAAAACTACTATAACACTATCACTATGAGAAATAAAGAGAAAAAACTCCAAGGCAAAGCCTGTTTGGAGTAATAAATATCATAAAATTAACAGAAAACTAGCAGCTTTACAAACAGTACAGTAATATTTTTAGTAAAAGTTATTTATTTTTACTCTACATGAATAAAAGTTTAGTACGTTAGTAAATTCTCAGATAAGGAACGTGCTCATCTAGTGAATGTATCTCCAAAAACAGTCTACTTCAACGTACATTTTCCTGCAAATTATGTGATCTTAACTTCTTTTCAAAGCTTAACTCTTTCTGAGACATCTGATTCGAATAAAACTTCAATTCCTCCATTTGCTTCGTCTGTCATTAAAAAGGTTACATGATCTATGCTTGCTCTTCCATTAAACATTGCTCTCATAAGCGTTATACCCAATACGCTATTATATACATTTATACGTATTTCTTGTCTCGGTAACTACAACAACGAAATTCCAGTTCTAATGATTATGTGTCTCATTCCAAAAAATGCATTATAGATTGCTTCACTTGATTTTAAAAAGTAAAATCATAAACTGATAACAGTTGGTCGACTCCTCATTCAATGTGCAAGTTGACAATTATGCCACGTTGTGTAGCTCTCTACTGCCATGTATCCTCACTAATGAAACCTACTAGCTGGTGTTGAAATAACATACCTGACGTGTACTCACCTCGGCTTTGTCATCATGAGACAAGAACCTCGCCTCGTGCTACCACCTTCCCTCCACTTTCACAGCTTCAGGTATCTCAATCTCGCTCCTCTATAATATATTGCAATCCCAGTTCAAATTTCCAGAAGTCGTGGAAACAGTGCCTCCTTGTGCTCAAAAATATAGAACTGAAGTCTTGTATGGTTGTAAAGAGTGAAAGTAAATTTCCTAATAAGTTCAAATCAGTTTATGGCTATGAATTGCAAAATTTACAACATTTCAGTTGCTGTTAGACAGATTTTGTATAATTTGAGTGACCAAAAGCTGCGATAACGAGTAATTCTATTGAATTTAATGTTTTAATCTTGTCCAACTTACACTACTCATATCAGATAATACGTCTACATAAATTATTCTTTCAACTCTCTTTCTTCAAAATAATCAGTGAAAAAAATGCTCGAAGGTAAAAAAATTTATAAAACCCTTGAAACGCTGTACAGAATTAAGAAAAACTCAATATAAGTAGAAAATAACAATAACATTACCCAAGACAAAACCGTTGCCTGCCATTTTTTGTTTCCGTTTTAAATTTTTGGCACGTTGCCAAGGTGAGATCGATGTCAATTTTTGAGAAATCGTTTAAGATAGTCTAACTTGAAATTTTAAAAAAGAAACTACTTTGTTGTAATATTTTAGAGTAGTGATGAGATGATTTACATTCTGGGAAAATTTACTATTGCTCAATGTAACCTCGTTTCTGATCCCTTTTACCATACCTTAACCTGCCATATAAGTATTATTGTTTAAATGTTTTTATTTTGTAAATGTTTTATGTCTACATTACGAAATATCAATATTGTTTATCGGCAATACTACGGGATAAATTTTTTGGCTGTAATTTATAATCATCTAATTATTGATTAAATTAAATGTAAATTCATTGATGTTTGTACTGTATCGAAGTCTCCCAATTAACTGTAGAAGAAGATTATAGGCAAATAATAACTACAATAAGTATTTATTGTAGCTCAAATCCATTGTTTGATATTGTTAGTTGCAGTTGCAAGCTTGATGATGGTACTGTCCATGAATACAACTGTCATTGTTGCGTTGCACTTTGCACAACTGTTGTCACTGAAACTGATTCAAGAATGTCGTCAATGATCGTTACCTATAGATATACAATTATTTAACATGCTAGTGTGTTAACTAAGACATTTAAACAATTACTCATTACTTAATACCCATTTAACTCAATTGAAATTATGTCTACATATATTGCTTTTTACATTATTTATAAAAATATCCCTTAAATCAATATAATGAACAGCAAGAACTTATTATTTAAACCATCTTATCCTAAACCAAAATTAATTTTACTATAATCATTAAAAATATTAAATAAACATATTTATTTGCTAATTTATTGCGTTTTGTCGCTTAACCATGGAAGATAGAGCAAAAAGTCACCGGATCTTTTTTGTAGTTCTTTTCATTTTTGACTAAAGATTTTCCATCAGATCCGAGCTAGCTCCAATGGTTCGCCCGCTATCGGGCTTACAAAAAAGGCCTGCAAGGGTAAAAAATGCGCGTTTCTTGCGAATTGTTTGGAGGGGTTTAAAATTAAAAATTACCGGTTTTCAGACTTTTACCGTTGGTTATACGACAAAAGGTACCTGAGTGCCAAATTTCAAGTTTCTAGCACTTCTAGAACTATGTTAGAATTTGTATCTATATATCAGTCAGTGAGTCAGTTACACTTGCGGCTGTATAAGTATTTAGATATATATAAAACTCCTGTGTTGTATAATGTAATATACTACACGATTATTTGTTAGTTTTTTCTTTATCAATGAAAATTGTCAAATTAAAATAGATTCTAATCCTTCCAATATCCTTTGTTTTTTACCATTTTCCAACTTTCTTTTCTATATTTTCAATTTCATAAAAGCTTTATCCAATGTTATCTCCATTTTAACTATTGCCTTTTAAGATAAGCTTTTCCAAAAAAGTTTTCAAGTACTCTTACTTTTCATACAACACCATTACATTTCAACTGAATGAATCATGGTCACCTTTGTTTATAGATTCGTCATTAACATCATAAGTAGAAAAGGCTCATAACGTGTGGTATTTCTACAATCAGAATGAAATACGAAATATAAATATTGATTCTCATCTCCAATGATTGAGTTGGGCGAACGTCATATAATTCGTTTTGGTAGTATAACCTGTTTTACTAGTAAACGTTTTGACAGCTTTTTGTGTTTGTGTTTTTTATTATTGAGAAAAACGGCTGAAACTTAAAATTAGAATAATCAAAGCTTATTAAAAGTTAAATGCTTTTTTTATCAAGGTTACCTCCGAAACTATTGTTTTTTATGCAGTGAGAGGAGCGGTACAAACCGCAACTAACCTAACATACTGCAATCCCTGATAGGAACTATTAACCCATTCAAAACGGTACCAAAACACTAATCGCTGTGATGACTGAACACATTCTGAATTTATAACACTAATATGGGCTGAAATCATAAATTGTATGTATTACAATTACTTTTTGTTTAAAGTTTGTTATTGATGATAAAAGGTTTGAAAGGCTAATAGGGTTTAGATCATTTGCCATCGTTTTGTGTTAAAAATTTTATAACAGTATATTTCAAGATCTGCAATCTGATCTCTTCCTTAAGAGAATTAATAAACTAACACATAATTACAATCTACTTTAAAATCAAAAAAGTCATACCTGAGCAGTGTGGAGTCTAGTCCAGGCGTTGTCACTGCATAAGATGTGAGCACAAGTCACGAGCACGGGAAGTTAAGCTCGCAACCACGCGTAACATCATCATAGGTGAAAGTGGTTGTACTAACAAGAAAGTCAATTTCGGCACTTTCTTCGACATCGCGCCGAGTGATCTGAAAAATAGGGACAGGAAGGATAATGGTAGCCGCCTCCGGCCCTCTGCTCTGCAGCTCAACTTCCCTCCCTGTTCATTGTCATTCGGTCTATGGCCATGAGGAGTGCCTACTATTTTCAGTAGGGGGGCTTTTTTAGCCTCGTGCACTACAATTTTAGCATACTGAGTCATTGAAATGCTCTTCAAATTATCTCTGATCAGATACCACAAAGATTTTCCTTCGACAAATCCTTCAAGATTGTTATAACATATAGGTAGGGTTAGTCAGAGGTAAAGAAACCTCCTCCATTAGCGTGGCTTGAATAGTTTACGAATGGTTCTAAAATTATGCGATGGGACTGTAGAAGTGATACCATGCAAGGAGCTGGTGGTCCCTAAAGGTCTTTATCCCACAGAATTTCCGCAGACGTCAAAGCTTTATGAAATAACCTCGTGAACTTATTTTTCGGTAGGACAATTAGTATTTTTAGAGATATCCAGGCAGTATTGAAGGAGTTGGAATTTTGTGCTTTTAGTTCCAAATTTGTTTGGGATTGCTATAAAGTTGTTTCTTCCCTGGAAGTCATCCTACCTGTGACTAAAGTTCAACCCTCGCGAATCATATTGAGGGTTTATCTCAAAGGTTAAACTCAACATTAACATTGAATCGACTCTTCCAGCCATAGCTACGTTATTTGTAGAGTCCAAGTATTCGTATTTAACTATCTCAGTAGGAATTTGACACAATAAAAAACAATTAATTCTTACTGCAGTGTCGTGTTGGTCTAAGAAGGCACTTTTATTCAGCCATTCAAAAGTATCTTCATGCAAAAAGCATAAATGGGGAAACAATTTTAATATGCACAGTGTAGATCATTAACGTCTGCACATCGATTGTTTTAAATGTCTAATATACCATTTTATTTGTTACCATCCCATAACATATTTTAAGAAATACGTTGAAGAACTTCTCTGAGTTACTCATTACGATGGGGCAGCAGAGCGACACATAAGGCAGCTGTAGTGGGGGGATTCCAAGTAAGTTTGTGGGGGGGGGGGTGCATACATTTTGTTTCTAAAACATCGTAGTCCACTTGATGAGACAAAAAAATACTTCTTCTCCTGAATTAGTCTATAATCTGTAGCTTAGGTGTTTCTGATGAAGAGATCGTTTAAACTATTTTTTTTCTCTCCTGAAGAACATAACTCCAGATTCGAATAAGGTCTGTTACGTCAGATTCCAAACACTACAGTAAGGGAAGGTGAACTGGAGCTAAAATCAACGTTCATGTGTAGACTTTGTTTCGGAGATGGATAACGGAGTTCATTACCGTGTACGAATTTTTCTAAGATATAAATTCTAAATAGAAACTTTGCATTTACATGCGACTGCAGGTTACGGCTTTAAACAGAAACTGTATTCAAGCAACCATATTCACAGGCTCTGGTGCGGGAGAGAGAGTTTTTATTTTTAGAATACCTTTGATTATATTCGACTAACACTTTCGGTATAAACGGTTGCTGTGTCTCATTAAGGTATGTTTCGCCATGACTATAAATAGCACAAGATCAGCCTTTGAAATTGTCTGATTGAATTTAAGGAATGGCTGTTTCTCCGACGGCCGTTTGTTTCCGAGAGGTGACCAAAACACTGACTATCCGAAAATTTTGAATGTCTAGGTTTTTGCTCACCAATTCACCATTAGAAGACATCTTCTGGGTGGAGTAAGTAAAATTATTATCTCATCTTTTCAAACCAAACAAATGTTGTCGACACATTCGTAATTTATGCGCTAGTCTGACGTGACGTACAATAGCATTGACGTGACAGACATAGTCGTATGTCACACAAAGAACCGTGATTGTCTATGTTGAATCATGCCACACAGGAGCGATCAGCTGTTTAATTCCGGTTCAAGGTCACGGCCGGCCGGCTGACTAATTGTTGATAATATATGCCCCCACACCAACCGTCCATTTACAGACCAGGTAATATTCTTTTTCCTTTGTATTACTAACATCACCTCTTTTTGGCATGTATTTGATACTCCTTTCATTTATCTAATTGTTTTATTTTTAAATTTGAGGTGATTAGTAAATACTGATCATATAATTACATGTTCATCAATAAATATGTTGTTTTACTGATTTCTGAAACACATACCGATGAATTAACTGATTTGTTGCTTACTGTTTCATCATTTGCATTTTGTATGTATAATTTAAAAAGCGTGAAGGATTCGCTCCTTAATTAAACAACAAATACTCACTGTGATTTTCTATACTTATAAAGAGTGATCAACTTTGTTAGCATGAAATATTGAATAATATATTTGGAAGATATAAATAATAATTTGAATAGCTAGAATGACTTTCCACTAATTAAATACGACTCTGTTTTCGGTTAAATTGGGCTTTCGAAATTTATTTCGTTAGATTTATATTTCCATAGAAGAAATAAAAAGAAATAAAGAACTCTTTAATTAATGTCTAGACCATTTGAATATTATGTTATTTATATATATTAAACCATAATGCTATACAAATTTCTGCTGTTTTTCCTACAGAAACTGGCTGACCATCACCTGATTGGCTGACCATTGCCTGATTGGTTGATCTCTGGCAATGCAAGACAATGTCACAAAACATTCAGTATATAGTAAATAGGTATTAAATAATTATATTGTATGAGAAGAAATATTAAAAGAAAACTAGTTAAGCTGTATTGTAAAATATGATTTGGATGCTGTATGCGTAGATGAACGTATATTGCAGTTATCGAAAAATATTATGGCAAAAACGTTTAAGCTATAAATATTCAAATAATACACATAAACATTGGTGAAAATGAGAGAAGTGTATCGTCGAACTGCATTTACAAACATGACTACGTTCAATATTATTTGGCTGCTTCGTGAAACTATCAATTCGTATTTAATTTAATACATGTAATACTTTAAAAGATGTTAAGTTAATGCAATAGCTTTCTTATCATTTTTATAATAAAAAATCCAATGCGTTCCACGTCCCATAATCGAGTCTAAATTCACAATTCCACATTCAAATTTCTTAACTTTTTCAGGTAATTTTTAATGTTTTTTGTATATTTCTTCCAATTCTCTGAATTTTAATGGTTTGATCTCAAATGTTTTTTAATGTTTGATTTCGCATAATAAAAAGTTTTTTCATCTAATCCCGACCGTGTAACATCTTCGAGTGTTTTTCGAGTTAATTGTACTGTTTAAAAATATTTTATCGTCACCATGTTTTAGTTGATCTATTTTAAATTGAATACCAAAAGGTATTTTCTTTTTAAAGGCAGATTTTATTTTTTCTTTCTGATTTGTACTAAAATCTACGTTTACAGATTGTTTCTCCATTTATGTAGCTAAAATTATGTAATAAAATCATTAATAGCCTTCTTTTCGCTCAAAAATTTTTATTTCCAGCGTTTTCTTGAGCATAAATATAATTAATAATTCCATCGAGTTTTTTTCAAATCATCGATATATCTGTATGTTATCTTATTATCGCTGTATTTTCTTACACCAGATCCTTCGATTCGTTCTTTCCCAAATTGGTCTAATTAAATTCATATATTTTTTACATCTACTTGATTTAGGTTTTTTAGTTGATGGATCATTATTTTTATAAATTGAGTCATATTTCCATAAAATTTATGTATACTTTTTCAAATCTTCTTCAGAATATAAATCATGTCTAGGAACATTATTGTCTGTTAATTAATATTCTCCACAAACCTTAAGTCCCTTTAAACGTTTTTTCTTGAATAATTATGTCATTATGATCAAAATTGGCGGGAAAATTTCCAATCATAAAACTTTTATTCTATCCTAATACAAACCAAATTTATCATCCTTCGCTCTAGGAAGAAATTTTTTACCAATTTAACCAATTATTATATTCGTTGTTCCAGGTTCAACTATTGTAGATTCTTCAATGTTTTGAGGTCTAAATGGTGTTGAAGGTGGTAATTTTGGCAATTCAATCTCTTCTACTTCTGATTCTGGTATCGAAATATAAGCAAATTGTCGTACAACTGAAACCAAATTCATAAAATTTTGATTATCGCTTAAAAAATTTTCAATTTTCCCCTCAAAATACTTAATTGCAGAAGTTACAGGTTGATAAATTTTTTGAATACATACTAGCTCTTCTTCATCAATTCGAATCATTAAATTCTTTGATTAATTTTTTTCGATTTGATAAATTTTTTTCCCTCTTTAGAAGTAACGTTCACCATTTATTTCGGAAAATTCTGTAACGTGTAACATGGAACGTAAAAACGTGAACGAGGAACGTAAAAACGTGAACAGATTTACCCTTTTTTTCAGTTATTTTCATAATGTAAATAAAAATTAAGGATAATGTAAAAATAATTACGACAAATATTTTATCGATTAAATTTGTCAGACCACAGAGCATGATTTATATTAGAACATTTATTCAAATATTTACCATTTATAGGCTTCAAAGTTATATTAACTGTTAAAAATACGTAGTCTTCTTTCCACATTTTATCACTTAACTCATTAAAGTGGTTAATACTCATATCAGATCCCACATAATTGTTATAAACCTTTCTCTAATAGTGATCATCTTCTTTAAAAAAAATTCAACATATTCAAATTATTTCTTATAACTTGTTTATAAAAACCCTTGAAAAGCATTGGGTAAGATAGATACAAGAGATATTTTTGTGCCGAGACATTAAGTAATATTCTTTAATAACGTCTTGATTTTCTAAAATGTAGTCATCAAAAACGATTAAAGAATTTGGTTTACATTCGCTTAATGAAACTATATCCTCGGAAGTAGTTTTCTCAATATTTTCAAATCTTTCTTGCAATTTTTTATACGCGTCTTGTTTCAAAGATTTACTAAAAACATACAAATTTGAATAAGAAATCAACCTATTGTAGATGAAATTTAATAATAAAGTTGTTTTTACACATCCGATTGAACCAACAGTTAACAATCTGATTGGTTCATCTTTCTTATTTTCTTCAAAAGTTTGTAGTTTTATCTTATCTTTTTGATTTAAAAATTTCTCCATTTAAATAGCGAAAATGAAACCGTTTAAATTGACTTCAGAAAACACTAAATTAGTTTTAAACTTAGAACATCCCATTCATTTAGATGAAGAATGAAGAATGAATCAAATTATTTTATTGGTTTAAGTGGTTTTTATTCTGATAATTTTGTAATAAATATTAGTGAAAGTTCTCCTTATTGTATAGGATTTAGTGGAAAGAACATAACAAAGTATTATGGTTTAAACAAAGGATATTATACCTTCGATCAAATATAAAATTCCTTTAAAAATTATCTGAAAACATTCAAACAATCAGATAAATGTGTAAACTTCGACGAAAACAAATTTGATATGCAAAAACATTTGTTCTTTCACAAAATATAATCACCAGTAAGAATGATTTTTTCAGCAATTATAGTAGATTTATTTGGGTTTGTTCAAGAAATAATTGAGCCAAATCAGATATATTTAGGAAATTATATGCTAAAATTTAAACTATTCGACGTAATCGAAGTACATTGTAATCTCGTTGAACCTAGTTTTGAAAATCCTACTGAAAATCTAAACAAAGAATCTGAAATATTGTACACAGTTTACCCAAATGTTGCTTATGGATAAAAAAATCAGTGAAAACCCGAATGAAATCGATTATATTCCAACTAGAAAAAATATTAAAAGAATTCAAAAAATCGTTCTGACTATTTAAGACTCTGAACGAAATTTATTTAAAAATGAGAGTGAAACAAAAATATATTTAAGATTACCAAGTTACTAGTTAGATTTGTTCCTATCTAAATGGAAATTATTATCGATTATGTTAAAGAAAAATATAAGAAAAAGTTTAAACATCTGAAGGGTATCGAAATACCCTTACAAAAATTACATCCTGACACTATTTTCATTAAAGAACCAGGCATATATTCTCTAATCTTGAAATCTAAAATGAAGATAGCAGAATTATTTAAAGACTGGGTTTTAGAAGAAGTGTTACCCTCCATTAAAAATATGGTGGGTATAACTCAAAAATGAAAATAAGCAGTTAAAAGATTAAATAAAACCGTTACAAATTTCAGGTCAAATGAAATCATTGAAAATAGAGAATCAAGAATTGCGAATGGAATTAATGAAGACGGATATGGTATGTAAAGACTTTAGTCCAATTAAATTACACGTGTTTTGTTTTAATGAAAAAGAATCGTATTTTCGAGTATCCTTATTATGTAATTAGAGGGGAAAAAACATGAAATACCAAAACGATTAAAACATTTGAAGATAAATTATCCAGAATTAGATATTTTATTCATAGATGACGGGCCAAATTCAATCAATCTTTATAATCAAAGGAAAGAATCCTTAAATATTGAATATAATGGGAATCATTTTACTACAAATATGACAGAATCTCGACTGATTTATAAAATAACTAAATTTCACGATGAAAATATTAATAAATTTTAATAAAATGTTGAATTATGATATTTTGTTTGTAAATGTCTTTGAAGATTATAGAATTGTTGAATTTCTCTTTCACATACGCAATGAACTGGTCCAGAAAAGACTTCAAACATTTTTTAAAATATGCTTATTTTTTATCTTTACAATAATGCCAATTGTGAAATTCAGAAATATTCTTAACTTTTTTACAACGTGTGCATTCTTTCTCTTCCAAAGAAAATTTTTCCATTTTATCGTATAAATATTTTCTATATATTTTATTATAATCCCTACAATAATAGTATAATCCATCTTTGGCATTCTTGTTTATAGAAAATTCTTCAAAATGTTTAAATTCTTGACACTATTTACATTTCTTTTGAAACACCATTTATTTAGAAAAAGAATTATAGCTTTGACTTTCTGAATTCATATTCATAAAAATTCCAGTTATTTCTTCATTATTTAGATCTTTTATGCTATACGTTACAGGATTTGTGTTACTAATTTGATAAGTAACAAAGATTTTTCTTCACCAATTGTTCTTATATTTGTTCAAAAATGCTTGTTTGTACTAGCAATTCTTACATGATCATTAATTTTAAATTAGGTTTCCTGTGCATTTCTGGTGGAAATACTTGAAAACTGTCTCTAATAACTCCTTTTCTGCATCTTTATCTACGTCTTTAGGCTTCATTTTGATCGTGCTATAAACAGTATTATTATAATTCGTGAATATCTTTTTAAGAATATTAATCCATTCAAAATTTTTATTCATCTCAAAAATAACTTTCATTCTCTCATTTTGAGTTCTGTTATATCCCTCTATAATACTTGATTTCTCTTCGTTTTCAGTATGATAAATCTTAATTTTATATTCCCTCAAAACATAATTAAATTCTTTATTTTTAAAGTCTAAACCCTTATCTGTTTGCAATAGATTTCGAGGTTTTGCCCGATTTTTATCGCATCTTTTGCTATATCTTCGAAAGCTTTTGAAACATCGTTACCGTTTTTTCTTTTGATCCCTCTTGATCAAGCATATTTTGAGAAAGTATCAATAACGTTTAACATATACTTAAATCCATCATTTTGATCCGAATAATTGGACATTATAACTAAATCTTCTGCCCATAAATAATCAATTCCTAAGGTTATAATCATTCTTTTTTTAAACTTTTTTCGTACTGGTGCATGGATTTCTTTAGCTTCAATCTCTATTTCTTCTTCATTCTTAAATTCTTTCTTTACTTGTTTTTCATTTGGATTCTTTATAGATTTACTCTTATTTGACTTACATATTGAACATTTTGCAGCAATTCTATACAATCCATTTTGATTTCGGACAGTTTTAGAATCGATATTTTTCGTTTTTTTTTCTTACATTTGTGGCAGTGAATTAAATCATCTTCCATTTATACGTCAAAGTTTCCAAGTTTATTTAATTCATCCAATATATCAGATATTCCTTCATTTTTATAGCCATACGGTACTGTTTCGATTTTGTTTTCCAGTACAATTCTCTTATCATCTTTCGAGCTCAGTTCTAGTTTGTTGATTTTTATCGTATTATAGCTTTTTATAACATTCATCTCACGAAATTCTTTCTTATTTGCGAACAAACATCTCTTTAAATTATCGATATTTATTTTTTTGTTTACAACACTTCTTTTAATACCAATTTTTTTGTTTTTTTTTTGTTTGTGTTTTGTTTTTGTTTTTTTGTTCTCTTAGGACAAGAAGCTTATAAATTGCACTTAGTCCTGTAAGGACCTTTGCGCTGCTTCCGGAGTGATAGGATGTTCAGGATGGGTAAGGTTAGGGAGTAGGGGCCCGCCTCCTATCGAGATCCATGAGGAAGAATTAGGGCACTACATCTCAAAGTCATCCGGGAAGAAGGGAGGCCAGCTGTGAACCAGCCTCTCCAGTAAAAGTAGGCAGGGGGTGGCACACCCTTGTTGAGGTTAACAAGAGCCTCTGAGGTAAGGGAACAAAACCCACCAACTCCAACAGCCATCCTCCACAGTAGGCTAGACCTATCGAATTGCCCATGAATCCCGGAATCTTAACATTTGCGGTTAGTGATGTGCCGCTACTGGACATCCATAAGGTTGCCCAGATTAAAATGGCACATCGGTTTTTGCTGTGCCCAGTGGTGGGTTCAACTGGTAGGTATAAACCAGCCAGAAGTGTTCCCTGCTGGGTGCTTAATACCCTTACATCTTACTGGATTTTTATCTAGATATTTGTACGAGTATATTTTCGATCTCTATCTTCAAAATTCTTCTAATATTTCACCATTTAACTCATCTTTAAATTTTCCTATTACTTTCTTGTTTTTGCTAGTGAAGCATCTACGATCTTTTGGATAATCGCTTGCATCAAACTCATCTATGTTTTCTTTAATAATTTTGTAAGGATCTTTTGTCATTTCTAGGAAATAACTGTCTGTACCCATGTAACACAGATTCAAACCTGGATCATATTTCTTAAGTTTATCGTAAAACTGAAAATCCTATTTAGATCGGCTTGTTAAATTTTACTTTCTGTTTGTACATATGACTCGCTATACAGTTGTTATTAAAGCATTTGAAATTTGATATCATAGTATGTTTCATTGAAAATTCTTCATTTCCAAGTTCAATATCGCATCTATTTCGTACATTTTCCATAGTATTTCCAAAAACTGAGTTGTTGATTAACTTGTAAAGATCTTTCTCAAAGTCACTTGTAGCTTTGGTTCTCATGTTTCTGTTAAAATCAATGTATTCTTTCATAAAAGGCTTCTGATCGAATGCATTAACTCTATTCACATGTTTGAACACCATTACTTGTTCTAGATATAATTCCAAATTTCTCGAATGAACATTGTATTCAGTTTTATGTAATAAAGTTGTGCACAGTTTCTTGTTAAAATTTTCAGGGGCAAGAGGCCAATCCTTGTGATTTCATGTAAATTTGTTGGATATCCTAGATCAACTTCGAGAATATAGCCATAGTCTTCATTGAAGTGAGTTCTAAAATTTTATCTCGCCATTGTTCTTTTGTATATGTTTTTGGATTCATCCACTTAATACCACTATATGGCAAATTCTGCGACAGAGCCCAGCCATAAAGGTTATTTGCATCAAAATAAAGTAAATAATTTTCTGGCTTTGTTTTATCGAAATAATTCAAATATCTCTTATTTGCTTTCACATATCGCTTAATAAATTGAGAAATGCCTCCACGAATGCCTTTTTCAATCATCAAATACATATTGTAATCGTGGATTAGTTGAAACTCGATTTTCGTTAATTTTATCATAGCATCTTAAGCTAAACTTTGGAGCTGTTAGATAATGGCCGGATCAAGTTTATAGCAATGTAAGCAAATCTTTGTGAAATTTTCAAATATATCAGCAAGCAACATCTTGGATGTTATATAAATCAGAGTAATTTCCTAGATTTTTTTGTTTTAATTTATTCCAAACTGATTATTATTATTTGACTGTTTTTCTATAATTTCATTATATATTCTTCAATCCTGTATAAAATAATTTGTATGCTTGAAATAATCTTTTTTGAAAATTTTAGCTAACTTTAAAATAGACGAGGCCATAAATCTGAATGGATTACTAATGAAAGTTGTATAAACTTTATCGGTTTTTCAATATCAAACTCATATCCATATCCTGAACTTACTGAACAATTTATATATCTTTCATCTGTGTTTCCGATCAAATCAACATTTCCATATTGTTTATCCAAGTCTTTTATGTAAAAATGAGTATCGTAATTTGACATATTGTGGCAGAAAACTGGAATGTTTTGTGGAAATTTCAGATTTAGATTACAGCATAAGTGTACCACCTCTAAATTTTCCTGAACTATTTTTTGGAATTTTCCACCTAAATGACAATGATCTCTTACTTTATTAAAACTCTTATCTTTATAACTATCAGGAGTATACCAGTTGATGATTCACGGCAAATATTTGAATTTTGGTATGAAATTTCTTCTCCTTCAGCCAATTTCATAGGTTTCGTGTTCTTTGAGTTATATTTTTTCGCTACGTATTTCGATAATATATTGAGCTCTTCAAACAGATTTGTCGGAAGAATTGGTAAATCTTCCTCATTTGTGGCACGATAACATAATAGGTTTAAACATACGATTGGTTACATTTGACACTAAATATAGAGTAAAACCAAAAGGAATGTGCTTCTGAATCTTGGTTGTTATAGATTTTTGTGGATTGTTCTTGCATGTTGGAATTTTTTCTAATATACTCTCAAAATCCATATAAATAAAATAAGGATGATTGAAATTTTTTTGGTAATTAGTAAATGTTGTGGTTTGACCTGGGAATGGCATAATTTGGTTGCAAACTTCATGTTTTGTACATATTTCCAAATGATCTGTTACATCTCCCGATTTGTAGAAATGGCTTAAACATCTTCTACAAAGAAAATTTTTTATTTTTACATTTAGATAATTGAGAGAAAACGAGCTTATTTAAATCAGTTATCAAAACATAATGATATTTGTCATCTTTTTTAACTGACAATAAATCGATTTATAACTCGGCATCATAAACTTCGGAAATTTTGAACGGAACAATGTTTAGTTTTTCGTCATAAGTATAGATATTTATGGACATTTTGGGATATTTATAGTTGGAATTGTAGCATCGTTTCTCAAAGATTTGTATATCTTTTAAAAACACGGATAGTAGAATCCAGAAAATACCTCGTCATTTACAAGTTTCTCGTATTGCTTTACTCTGTCAACATGAGTCTTAGGTTTTACAAAAGCGCATCAGATAGAGTAAATAAAGTAAAAGTCATCTTCATTTTTGATATTTACACAAGCTTTTTTACCTTGATTTCTTGTGGCGAATCCATATATGATCCTTCGTTCATAAATCCATGTTTATTAAGGCTGAAAACTAGTTGTTTGCAGTTTAAATGTTCAACCAGAACCATTATTTTGATGATTAGTCCGTTCTCGATGTGATAATTCATTAAATTTCTTAGAAATGAAGTCATTTACAACAAAGATTTCATCTGATTTTATAGTAAAATACTTTGGACAAGTCTGTGGTTCACCGTTCACTAAAGTTCGTTCGTATTCACATTCTAAAGATAAATAACCATTCATATTTTTAACTTTTCCTTGAAATTTTTTTATTAAACTTAATTTCTGGCCGCATAAATTGCTAGGTACGATTTGTAAATTGACATGAAATTTTCGTTCAAATTCGATAAAATATATTGCTTGAAAAGACCGTGTATTGAGGATAAAAATTCAACATTAATGATATTTTTAGATTTTTCGTTAAGAGTTTCGCCTATTTCTTCGATTATTTCAGATTTAGTTTTATCGTTTGTTTCAATGGATAGTTTTTCAGTGATTGAATGAATTTTTTCATCATTAAATAGATCTAAATTTTTCTTTTCATCTTTGAAATTTCTCTTTAATTCTCGTAATTTTTCTATGTAATACATGTTTCAGTGATCATCGATTTGAT
Organism: Homalodisca vitripennis; assembly: GCF_021130785.1. Classification (NCBI taxonomy): domain Eukaryota; kingdom Metazoa; phylum Arthropoda; class Insecta; order Hemiptera; family Cicadellidae; genus Homalodisca; species Homalodisca vitripennis. Next base: position 14,813 of record NW_025782341.1, on the reverse strand, counting down.
TCTCTTCAGCCCATTGTCTAAAACATTTCAGTTTTTTCTCGTAAATTTCTTTGTTTTTAGGTGATTTTTCGAATTATAATGTCGGGTATAATGATGTTCAAAAATATCTTTTTTTTACAAAAAGGCACGATATTTTTTACGCTCCATTTAGTTAGAGGAATTTGAATATGTTAAGTTTCACTATTTAGTAAAACATATTTTTATTAAGCTAAAAAATAGCAATAATTCATTAGATTTTTAAGGATTTTTATCAAAATTTGATGAAATTTAGCACAATTTATGTAGAAAGAACGTTAGATGTTTCTATTTATATAGGAAAAATAATGCATTTAATCATGACATCAGGTTGTAAGAGACAATTTAAATTGTTTATACTATTTTTTTAATATTTTTAACTTCAATGAGTGTAAAATATTCAAAAAATATTGAAAAATAGTCTAAACAATTTAAATTGTCTCCTATAACCTGATATCGTGATTAAATGCACTATTTTTCATATTCATATCCTAATTTTTTAAAATTTATAGTTACATTTATTTCTTACTAAATGGAGTTCTTGAAAGATTTGAACGATATTGGCGAACTAAGGTTTAAAGAATACAAGAAATTAACTGACTTAGAAGAAAGAAAACCGTATAAGATCGTGAATTTAGACAAAATAAAGGATAAATTTGGGATGACAATAATTGCCGAGTTAGAAGATTGTAAAGTGCATTTGCCTAAGAGATTTTCAACTGTTTTAGACGAGAAAAATATTAAAGAATTGAATAAAAAAGATAAATTACACTTGATTGTTACTGAAAAAATACAATAAACGACAAAGCATGTGTTACAATTAACTTTGTAGACTTTAAAAAGATTTCGAAGATTTTTTTGTTTATTCGTAGCAGATTTGACAACATTTCCAACAGACAGCTCAAGAAAGTCAACTTTGAACAGCTATAGATTCGGTTATTGTTTTCATTAAGATTTCTCGGATTTATTTATGGTACATTCAACAGTATTTTACATTGAATTTCTGTCTGTCCCAAAAGAGCGTTAGAAAACTGCCCGTAAATCAGATATAGATTCGGTTATTGTTTTCATTAAGATTTCTCGGATTTATTTATGGTACATTCAACAGTATTTTACATTGAATTTCTGTCTGTCCCAAAAGAGCGTTAGAAAACTGCCCGTAAATCAGATATAGATTGGGATATTTTTTTATTGAGATTCACTGTGTGATTTCTCAGATTCATTTATAGTTCATTGAACAAGATTTTACATTGAATTACGGACTGTCCCAATAGTGGTCTAGCACCCTTACATATATTTCTACTCATATTTCTATATATGTATCCCGGAAGGGTTCTTTTGATATGATGATCGATAGGTCTTGTCTACTTCGGGGATGACTGTTGGAGAGGTAGACCATGATGCACTACTATTTCTGCCCACTTTAGAAGAGAGACTGTAATAGAGCTGACCTCCCCTTCTGCCAAGGTGAAAATAATAAGCTGTCGTGAGTAAATTGCTGCTCATGGGATCTGGACAGGAGGCGGTCCCTGCTCGCAAAATTAAGCAACCGGAAGATTCTCTCACTGTCCTGTCAACATTCCTTACTAAGTACAATATATGGTTTCTCAGGTTTATAACCTAATTAAAAAAAAATAGAAGGTTTGTTGTTCATTTTAATAGTTTTCGCGTGACAAGAGTATCTCAACAGAGCAAACCTTATCACAGATTCTCTTTATAGGAACTTGAGATTACCTGTGTGACTGAGATAAGTGCTTAGTACGATTATCAATAACGTGAATTGGAAAAAAAAAACACACGTAGGGTGATTAATTAGTAGCTATACAATTTTATAGACGTTTTTACATATAAATATTTCAAACTGTGAATAACATAATGACGTTATATTTTAGAATTGTTTAGGTGGAATATGTATTTGATATATTTACACAGTTCTGTCACACATGGATCATGTCTATGTGAGCGTTGTGTCTGTTCGTTCAGTTCGGAAACTGTTATTAACATAATGACATTATATGTTAGAATTGTTTTAGGTGGAATAAGTATTTGATATATTTACACAGTTCTGTCACACATGGGCCATGTCTATGTGAGCGTTGTGTCTGTTCGTTCAGTTCGGAACGATATCTAAGCAGAAATGAACTCAGGAAATAAGGAAGCGCATATTATGTATGAAATCTGGTAAAATATTTACATTTATCTGGTTTAACTTCAGAACTATGTTCTTCAGTACTTGTATTGCATTATCTATTTATAAATGCATGCTATACAAATACTCTAGATTATAATACATAACAAATAATATATTGTTTGGTAATAAATTTGCCAGACAGTGCGTGTTTTCTCCATTTCATGTTAGTCTTGAATTTAAGAACCAATTTGCAAAGTATAATGACAAATACTGGTTTGCTTTGAAATCGATATAGGAATATTCTAAATAAAAATTGAGAAACATTATATGTTCAAATTTCAATAAAAGAGAAACATAAATAAGTTATTCGTGACTTCACATGCTTAACAGTTATAATGCTGTATACAGCTTAACGTGCTTCACTGTTATTATGTTTAAGTGTCTGAACTTACAGTTAATTTGTGGTTTTGACAACCGCTGTTGCCTAAGACAGCTGTTCTTATTGTGTTGTGAAAGAGATTTAGCCGAGCAGTGTTAGACATTCAACCATCCCTGAGCTTTAAGAGCCAGCTCGAAGTCCCTTGATATGGATTTCTTAATATGGGGCTTACCATGCAAATAATTCTACAGATATAAAAGTAAGTAATTTACAATAAAGCAATTTACTGAGGTATTCCCGTTAATGAGTTTCTATTTGTTTACAGCAACAATAATAGTTGCAATAATAGGAATTTAAGTTGCTACAGCTTCAAGTAGGTTTTTATATGCAAATTTGAATTTAGAAATTATTGATTCAATAAGGTACAGTAGCATTATAGTATGGGCCAAACTGCAATGCTTAAAATATATCAATGAAAACGATACAAAAACGATATGTTTGCGTTCTGATTGAACAAAAAGTTAAATACACTATAAATATAAGAGAAGCCTATTTTAACAGTCTCGGAACCTTGGGGAAATATTTATTGCACATTAGTAAATATAGATTTACTAAGCATTGTGAAATAAGCTTGTTTCACAATTTAAACTTAATAAAATAAATTTAATAATAGCTGGTGAAGGCTTATTACATTCTCTGAATTTAATCTCCGACCGCATCATTTCAGCCTGAGGAAAACGCTATGGTGAGTCTCAATTCAAACTGGGATGATAATATCACTAGCACATATGTACACATATTGAGGAAATAGAAATAAGTAGATATTACTCACAGATAAAGTAACTTATTTATTCAAACGCGCTGTGTTAAATTCCAAAGTATAACCATCATCAATATTCGGATTCACAAATATCCTTCCTCCACTGTCTGTTTTATATCAGAGCAAAACATTTTCAGTACATCCCCTGCAGGCAGAATGTTTATAACGTGTTCATTTCTTTCGCAGAGGCTAACAAAATATCTGTATGCCACTCCTTTATCAATTCTTAAATTGTCCAACATTTCGTTCATAGTTGGCTTTATTGTATGGAAGTATGAATATTCGATGGCATCCTTCAAACCTGGAATCCCGGTGACCTCGTCTACTCCATCAGCCTTCAGACAGTCAGGACACAGGCTGGAGAACGTGTCTAATAAGCTATGTTGAAAACTCTTTGGGTATCCCCATGTTGGTGCTCTCCAGCCGGTGTAGGTGGCACTGCTCATGTGGTTCTGTGGAATAAAACATTATTAGTCCATACAGAGTTTGAGGTGGCATAATCTGATTTCGGTTTAGTAGTTTTTTATATATAAAATATATTTTTTATCAAAATAAAAAGTCAAAGAATGTCTCATTTAACCAGGCGAAGTTAGGGATAAGAATCCCTCTCTAACACAGCCTGGGGCCAACGGCTTGACGGTGACTAAACCAACACTAAGGACCGGGCAAGCGGGTTGCTTGCAAAGACAGGATCGCTCAGCGGTCACTCGCCCAAGCAGCAGCATCGCTTGACGTTGCTTGATTCAGTTACCTTGCGATAACCACCGTACCTGATCCACTGCACACTCGGCAGAACATTATTTGCTATAATTATTCGAAATGGCAATTTTATAGTCAGATCTATTTAAAAATGACTGAAAGTAAGATGTGATGTTTTACTTTTTTATAACATGACTGGATTGTTATTTATTTTATTTAAGACAATTTTTTTAATTTTTAGTTCACGTTGCACTAAAATTCTCTTTACCAGCATTCGTTCACGTTCATAATGTAACTAATTTTTATATTTATTTGCCGTTCTATTCCATTAAAACTGGTTACAACACTATCAATTGCCATTACTATTGAGACATAGGGATTGGTCTCAAAAGGTTATCGTATTTTTATTGTAATTAGAGAAACAGTTTTAGTAACCAATAGTTATAAAATTAAAAAGTAATGCAATTAAAAACTAATTACACCACTTTAAGTCACAACTATATAAATTCTTTTCGTTTTTCCACTTTAATTTCGAGTTAAAATTTAAACAATTAAACTCAGATACTATAATACACACAGCGTAATCAGCATAGTTTGAAAACTTTCAAGGTTTTAGTCAAGATACGTTCTTAAATTTTTCACTGTATCTAATCTGACAAAATACCACTACATATAAATATTTCTTTTTCATACAAAAGTACCACATTATTTACAGCTGTAGGAAATAGTTCATTGGATCATAGTTTTCTATTGCGATCATTACACTTTATTACGGACATTAAAACCAAGAGAGAACCATGGAGTTGTAATTATCAAATAAAATGATAGTAATATATTAATATGTATAAAATAGTACTATTATATAAGGTAATATAATATATAACAATCACCAACGTATAAAAACTTATTGTCCTTATCGGCTCTAATACAAGTCACTTATTACATTACTGGCCTGCGAATGTGACTTAAATACTACAATGGTTTGCAGTAAACCTGAACAAATCATGTGAGTTTTCCAATGATGCAACTGATAATTCTATAACGAATCTGACCGACTAAAGTATCTAAATATATATTCATGTTTACCTGTGGATAAGAATAGGGGTACTGGTAAGGCACCCCATTTTCAAACGCAGTAGCTGAAGTTAATATAGCAGTTGCCACGACAACAATAGTCCACATGATTAGTCTAGAATGAAGAATAAAATATAATAGTCTCTTAAAGAGTTCCAAATAAATAGAATAAAAGAACTTAATTAATACAAAATATCCTGTAAGTATTTATATTGTGTATGCATATAGCGCAGTTTAATACAGATCGATTCACAACATGTATGTGCTAAATTTATTGAATAAAACATGTATAAATTATTTGCCCGTTTAATACGTCAATAATACACCACAGAACCCTAATTTCATTAATTCCAATCATTCATGTTTTCGTTTTATAATTTAAAATTATTTCTCAAGGAAACATAAACAAAATTAAATTTCAATAATAAGAAATGTACGCATTACTTTCTTTTACTGGCAGCAAACCTAAAGCTGTCTCTACAATCAAAGCAAAATAAATAATTATCGGTGATGCGTAACGTTAGTTGTTGCCCAAGACCTGACAATGAACTTATTTATTTATTTATTTTACATATCAACGGACATATCTCCATTTTTACAAATATTAGACAAATAATTAGATAATTCCACTCAAGATGCTAAACAAAAATGATGAAATAGTTCAACTTCACAATATTACGAGAGTTCTATGGCCCTCATTAAAACCGCAGCACACGTAGCCAAAAGAAATGCTCGTATTTTATAGAAGTATGGGAAGGAACGTACTAATGTTTATTGTTAGGTTGTATATTTTGTTTTAGTTGGGTGTAAGATTTTATTCATTTTGCAAACTACGCGGATATTTTGAGCTACTTAGGTTTTTCAGGGGACTAGAGAAATTTTCCTTTGTCGATTATAAAGTGCTGACTCGGAACATAAGTAGATTTCAAAATATCTTTTGATGTAAATGTAGCCATGATTTTATCATCGCCAAAACCTTAAGTGGAAAAACACAGAATTGAGTATTTGAGATTCATATTCTGTCAACGTAACTGAAGTATTCAGCGTTCACGTTTTATTGTTATACCTTTATGGTAGAAAACTATTTAGGCAACTATGAAGATCTAACAGAAACATGATACGGTCGATTTAACAATCACTTAATAAACCAACCGAAAACAGAGTTTTATTTACTATAAGACAAAAATAAAAACACACCGACATACATGGTAATCTTTATAAAATAACTGCCAATATTATGAAAGCCAAAATATTAGTAATCTCTAGACTTTTATTAGATACAGTTTTTTCGACGAACATATGTATAGTCATGTTCCACTACATTACATTGACCTTTCGAAGTACCGATTTGGATTTCATATGTAAGGGCCCAAATGGTAATTTTATTGTGGTATATATTTAGTGATCAGGATTACTTAACTTATCTAGTAAAATACTAGATGTCCTATACAACTTCAAAGCTATGTCTCACACATACTATACAAAAATTAAATATATAAAATTAAATTACTGTTACTACAGTACACTGTACTTATCCACAAAAATTACGATACACTATCAATTTACTTTGAAACAAATAAAAACTATTGCTTTATCTATCAGCATTAAAAATGTAATTTTACTAAAACAGGTTCGTAAAATATAGTCAAATGTGGGTTTAAACTAAATTAATACAAAAATTATATAGAAAGTGTAAAACACAATAGTTCAGTATGGTATAATGTACAAACTTAATTCACTTAGCCTACCTGCTTCAGGCACAGTAGAGGAACGTTTAACGTTTAGTCAAACTTGCAGTGTTCAGATGCTCTAATATCTCTGACAAGAAGCCGTAAATATCGACGCAGTATATGGCCTGCCAAATGATAATCATGTGCCGTAACATTTAATTAAATATTAGATAAGAGAACAATATTTAATTTACTAAATGTTACGCAACATCAATAATGTTCATTATAAATTGTTGATCGTAAAAACATGGAACAATGCTCTGCTTTTAGAGAACAAGTGATAAATGTATTTCCTAATCAAAACCTAATTAAAAGTCAACACCGAATCAAGGCACCAGCGTGACTCATGGCAGTAAAATTTCTTATCATCATTGGCCTGGTAGTTTTACGTCTTTTTCTCTCAGTTTAATTGATTTTTGGTTCTGCCTATAAGTTTCTTTCCCAATAATATCAGCTAGGCTCTATGCGCTTTAGTATGGTTAGGACTAGTCACCGGCCGTATTGTAGTCTGAGCATTATCGAAGTCTATTACTCGAGATGTGGGACAAATCTCATTTTTGTCCGTCTGCTCCTACGATATTCATAAAACAAACTGGTTTATAGACTTGATGTTTTTCGATAAGCTTCATTTCTATATAGGCAACACTGAGTTTCATGACGCGTAACCATAATGGCAACAAGAACGTAGCAAAAGAAATATTTGTAAACAAACTTGAAAAATTAATACGTATTACCTAACTATCTCAACACACTAAAATAATTACTTCGTGAATTAATTTATGTGTAGATTTTTTATATTCCATGAACTTATATATAACTTATATATGTTACGAAACCCAAACTTAATAAAATGCAAAATGTAACTGAATAATAAGGAATGATGTCTCGAGGAAAACAACCAACAGATTTTAAATTTTGGATGGAAGTTCATTTCAAAATAGATAAGAATAAGTTCTGTGATGGTTTATATCCAAAAATGTATGTTACATAAGCATTATTGAATCTAATCTCAGTCGGCTGACAATAAGTCTATTTTGTCCTTCATGGGATGAAAATATAATTTTTAGATTGCCTGTCCATCTATGATATCTCTATAATGCCACAAGCAATAAACATTAAAGTTTGAATTGAAACTTTACGAAATATCATGCATAATTTCCGGTTTGAAGTAGGATATGACTTTGCAGGCCAAAAAATCGTAGTCTTGCCACTGATCAATGACGAGTTCCTGCTACTTATTTCTAGTTTTCTTTAGTGGTGTATAAAAATTGTTATGTACTCAGCTTGTTTTAAGCTTTCCTTTTTATTATTTTAAATTTTCTTTTAGCTTGATTTCTTAACATTCTAAATTAAGTACAAATTTGTATTCGATTTAAAACTGACTTTCGGACGAACTATAGACTTTAAATTGTCAACACAAATAGGAACTGAAAAAACGAAGGACGTAATGTACACGTACACTCCCGGGTATGAAACAACCATAAGAGGTGTTAATACTCCCCAAAGGCTTAACATTAAACTAATATGGAACATTGATTTCTTTAAAACATTTCTATTTTATATAACTATGTCGCCAAACAAAATTGCTATAGTGTGTGGACTAGTAACACCTATAGCAATCTAAAAAATCCATGTTTTTTTTGCCTGTTATTATCATATTCATCATAAAAAATCTCAGAATCACAGAGGTGAATAATTGGGTTAAAGTCAGTGTCTTGACTAGTAAAGTCACAATCGACTAGACTAGATTTTACGGGATCAGCCTCTAGACTAGCTACAATTACGAACAGCCTTTCACTGAACTCTGAATGTATTGCTTTATTATTAGGTAAGTACCAGTATGTAAACTTCTTTTGCCCATTTAAAAGATCATTGATGCCTGATTGACTAAGGAACTCGAGTCCTGTTTTAAGAGAATCTTAAAATAGGATTTGATTTTTTAAAGACTTAGACAACATTAAATCTGATTAGTAAGTTGAAAAAGTATGTTATTACTCATAGCCATATCAGTAATTCAAAATAAATATGGAATTATAAAAGGAATGGAATGAATTAATAGGATAAATAATGAACCGTGTTTTTCCTTATCCCATATATTATAATGTGGACAGAGAAGAAGAAAGATCTGAAACTAATTTTTTTCGATTTAGTGAAATTTATATTTTTCAGAGAATATCAATGATAATTCCCATATGAGAGAAAGACTAAGACTAAATCTGAGAAAATCTGTGCTATTAGACGACCAAACTGTACTAAGTAATCTGAAATTGTGGATAAAATGCCTTCATCTACTGTTAGGACTAAAAAGTGGAATAGTTTCATATTAACTTAACAAAAAAAATATTTTAAATCAAACTTGTACGCTTTAAATAAAAGTGTTTGGCTTATTTTAAAAGATAATTAAAAGGTGTATGGGGTAACTATGGTTTTTTTAATTGTCAAACGATATTTTTTATCACAGATTATATATTAAAAAAAATAAATGTACATTTCATCTCAAAAACCTTTTTAACTGAACTGCTTATACAAATAGAAAAGAGAGACGTGGAAATGTGTTTCACTTCGGTTGGTGTCCGTCTTCCCATAAAAAGTTATTAGTACTAACCTTAAAGTACAAAAACTTAAAAACTGAGGTAGTAGTATGTACGTATACTAATATCTCAGACAATAGTGAAAAATATATACGTTACGAAAAATATGACAAATCGATATTTTATATATTAATATTTTACAGTCATTTCTGACAAAATTTTCAGATCAAATCAGTGCATGTGTAATTGAAACATAGGTAAAATTATATTCAATTGAATTTAATACAATACATAGTAGCCTGAAAAGATTGATAAATTTTAATGACAAACTTTTTTTAGAGCTCGAATAGTACAAGTTTAATTTGGTATATTTACAGAAGTTATACTAAAGCACAAGTAACGGTTCCCATAAATTTACTTTTTTATTATTCATAGAAATAAGAAATCTTTATGTCACAAACATTTAATTATTATAAATGTTATTGCTTGCCTGGAGTGTTCAATAACTATTCCAGTCTATTTATTAGGTATAACCCACTTTGTTCCTTTGTTTTAAAGTGAAAAGTCAAGAATTATTTAAGCCTTTATTCAAGAACAACTTTTCAAAAACATTCGATAGAATATATATGAACAACATTACACCTTACATATTTTTATGAAATTGTCTAACACTAACAAAACATTTTCATACATTTATTGTTAAAAATACATAAATACTTACCTTTTGTGTTTTTGAATCGGGAGTCAACTGAGGAAACTCACTTCTCACTTCCATATATAGCTTCAGTTAATAACCAACAGAACATAAATATTTATCTACGACAGTTTTACGACCGATGGATGTATTGTTTTTGTTAAATTAGCGTAAAAAACATGTAAGTCGTATTTCATACTTGACAATACATTATTAATGAATTCAATCAACTGTGGTTGTTTCGTTCGCTGATAAGAAGTTTATGGTTGTAGCGTCTCAATCTGTAATTGTTTTCACTAGCAAACAAGTGTGAAACTCATATGAAATAGTACTGCGTCATTCATACATTTCTACAATATTTATTTCAATGTGTCTTGATTATAATAATATAAATATTAACCATATTATTTATTAAAACTAACTGAATAATAACAATGATCTTTATTTCAGTTCATAAATTATTCATTTAAATACATCCAAATGAGTTCAAAATTAAGTAAAGCTGGTAGATTTCTATAACAAAAAGGATAGTTTACCTTAAAACAATAAAATATTGGAGTTTAAAATTGCGACAGATGTTTGAGAACAGTTCAAATGTATCTGTTATAAATAAAAAATAGACTAATTTCCTGTTTTTGTATTGCTCGTGCACCTGAAAAATAATAAACAATTCTGGCTTGATTTGTTTTGTACAGAATTTATATATCTTATTATACTTCATATATAGCAATATATATATATATATATATATATATATATATATATGTATTGTAATATATATTATATATATACTAGCAGACCGACAGACGTTGTCCTGTACACGTTATAAAAAGAATTTAATTATATGTTAATTAAAATTACAGTATAGTTATCGGAACTTGGCCAACAGAATTTAATGTTATCTAAAAATACTAAATAAAGTATTTTCCGCTATAGGGATTGACAGTATAATAAGTAGGCCACCCATCACAATCCGAATTATAGATATCCGCACTCCCGCTTCCTCTCGAATAGCCTCTCTAAACTACTAAAAATGACAAAACCTGAATTAGAATTATAGTTATTTAAACGGCTGAATTTAAATAATAAGCGGGCCAACATCGCAATTCAACATTATTGATTATTTCTAATTAGCCTATCTAAAACAAACCGAATTTTATTATCCTTTATATTTCTTGTGTGCGTGTGTATGGAGCTGAACTCCTCCTAAATGGATGTGGACCATCTTGGAATGTTAGTTTACATTGTACTCCAGCAGGAATAGGCGCTACGATCACAGTTTCAAATGTTTTACTATTTTTAAATTCCAGGTTTTCCTGACAAGTTTGTGCTTGCTATCAAATATGTGTGTTGCTTTGTAACATTGTGTAATTATATTGTGTGAGTTGGTAATTGTAATAATTACACTTAATAGAGATTGAAGATTGTTATGACAAGTAACATATAAAAAAACTATAGTCATTTCATTGAAGTTATTGAACTAATTTTGAAAAAATTTATTGACGAAGAGTTGAGTATATTGGGTCGCAATAAACCTAAGTAGCATACAAATCAAAAGGTTGTCTTATTTCTAATGTGTGAATAAACTATTGTTAACAGTTCGGTCACCATAAGTTCAAATTAAGTAAGCATAATAAATCACATGATTGTGAATCAACTATTATCGTCCTCTTTCACGAAATGACGTCGTGGCATTCTTTTCTGTAAACAATAAAATTCTGTATAATAGTACACAATGTGGAATATGAGTAACTTATTCAATATGTTTATTTTAAGTTAAGCTAACTTCTTTCTAGATAAAAAATGTGATAACAAACATAAGACTACAGTATCTAAAATACGTAAAAGAAAGTATTTCCCTATAGGTCTGAAGTACAATAAAGTGGCCACCATCACAATCAAAATTATTGATAAAGATTACTGATCAATTAGATCTATCTAAAACTAACCTTTATATTTCCCCTGAATTACATTATAAATTAATTTAAAATTACAGGTATTAGTGTATCGGACCTGCGCCAACAGTAATTTAATTTATCTAATAAACTAAATAAGATTCCCTATAGGTCTGAAGTACAATAAGTGGCCACCAATCACAATCGAATTATTGATATATCATGAATAATAGCCTATCTAAAGGTACTAAAAATGACTGATTCCAAATTAGCCATTATAGTTTTATTTTAAAGGGAGAAGTATTACATAAGCGGACTCACCAACTCAAATCGAATTGATATTTCACTTGAGATAGCCTATCTAAACTACTAAAATGATGATTTGAATTAGGTTATAGTATAATTTAAAGGCTGAAGGTATACTATATATACTAATATAGTATATTTATCTAAATATAATTAAAATAAGTATTCCTACACACCTATATGTCGCGCGCACTCGCTCTCGAAGAACAATAAGTGGCCCACTTATCACATTCAAATTATTGATATATCTGAATTAGCCTATCTAAACTATAAAAAATGACGATCCATAATTAATAGTTATATTAAACCCGCGCCCCCACGCGCTCTCGCGCTCGCTCTCGCTGAAGCTATCATAAAGCAGCCACCATCTCAAATGCGAATTATTGATATTTCTGATTAGCCTATCTAAACTACTGACATTTCATTATAGATATTTAAAATTACAGTATAGTATCCAGAACTGGCCAACAGAATTTAAATTTAAAACCAATTCCTTACAATTATATTAACAAATCTAAGTTATTGACACATGTTGTGATTCTCTATTAATTTAAATATTACAATTAGCAAATCACACAATAATTCAACACTTGCTAAGCGTACATCTTCATCCCCTCAACAACACACAAATTTCTCGCCCCGCTCTAGCACAGCACCAAAACCGTCGGGGAAAAACCTGGAATTAAAATAGAAAAACATTTGGAACTTGCGATCGTAGCGCATTCTGCTGGAATCCAATTTAAAACATACCAAGATAAAAAACCAATTTATTTATAAACCAAAAAATAAACTGATTCAATCACTGCATCACTTAATATTTCACCAATTTCAGTTCAAAACGTGTATTTTCGGCGCGCCACTAAAACTTCCGAATTTTTAATATCTAGATTAACCCTCTATTGATATTCCTGATTAGCCCACATCTAAAACTACCGAATTTCATTATAGTTATCTTAAAATATTACAGTAAAGTATCAGAACTGGCCCAACAATCTTATTTTGTTTTATGTTACACTCCTGAAGGATTAAACTATAAAAATAATTGTACATTCGATAGCATTACGATAAAATTAAGTTGTAAAATTAAAAAAATATAACTTGTTACTACAAAATTAGTAATTTAAAAATTATCAGTATATATGTTGGAACTGGCCAACTCTAATTTAATTTAAAACCCAATCTCCTACACTAATAACAATAGGTTAATCACACATGTAATTTGAATGCTAACTCTACTTATCTGAACGCCTAATTTTGACTGCAGATTAAAAAATGTAAATTACAACAAATTATTTGAAATTCCGTTAGTTTAAAAATTGATTATCTAAAATGTCAAACAATAGTTATTCACACATAGAAAACCCACAACCTTTTGATTTGTATGCTACTAAGGTTATTTGAAGGTATGCGACCAATATACTCACTTCAATATGCAAAATTGTAAGTTCAATAAACTTTAATAAATAAGATATAGTTTTTTATGACGCACCTTTAAACATCTTCAATCTCTATTAATGTATTAATAATACAATTAGCACTCACACAATAATTACAGAAATGTTACAAAACAACACACAAATATTGATAGCAGCAAACAAAATGTCGGGGAAAACCTGGAATTAAAATAGAAAAACCATTATGGCTGTGCGCTATGTAATATTTAGGCCTAAATAAATGTTATACGCTAAAGAAAAATTGGTTTAAAAACTTCATCATCTTTGCAATCTGCATTACGACTAACATGATCAATCACTTCTGACCAAATTTAAAATATTAACTTTCTTAAATTTTTAATGCGTGAACAACATGTTCCTGCCTCTTTTGATGAACTTCAGCTGAAAATATATCACACGCTGTTAAGTATCAGTTCACTTTGTATTACGTGTCGTTTCGCGTGCCGCAGTCTGGCGGATCCATTATCCAATGTCAAAACCACCTCCACCATCAACAACAATTTATTATTTAAAAAATTAATTAAAATAAACTATTTAAAAACTTGAACCGAATTATGAATCAAAACCATTCTCGGATCCAACTGAAGACACACAAAAAGTTTCATTACAAATCGGTCCCACCCGTTTAGGAGGAGTTTAGTGACCATACACACGCCGACATGTAAATATATAAATAAAGATATAGATTTTTTATAATATCCTACTTTAGCCTACTAAAAAATTATCTGTGAGAACCAATTCACAAAAATGGCAATTGTTTAAGAAATAGATAACCTGAGAACAATCCAGCCTGATTTTAACTTTCTATAAAGTATTTGAAATAATCACGAAGACGTTTTAATAAATTTAAAATTAAGTTAAATAACCTGAAACTAGTTTTAATATACTACAATGAACACAACGAATATCAAGTGAGTACGTATTTTTATTGTAATTTTTAACTAACTGTTTTTTAAATTAGTGTTAATGAAAAGTAAATATGTGGAAAGGGTTTTTTCTTTTTATTTTTGAGATGTTTTTAACCTAGTGACATTTACAGTCATAAAAGCTGTATGTATGAGAGGCACACGACACCGCTAGATCCG
>NW_025782340.1:0-34767 GCF_021130785.1 Homalodisca vitripennis | reverse complement strand
AAATAAACTTTAAAGTCATAGAAACTCATAGCCCAAATATGCTCTGTTGACAACTACATGACTTTCCATACAGACGACACAAGTACACTGATGCACCCAAGTTATCATCAGGTACTGATTGGCTCTCAGACTATCAGGTAAGAACGTAAAACTTTCAGAGTGACCCTTTACCCTCCTTTCTCATTTGATGGTCCTATCAGTTTGAGATTTTTTTTACAGGAAACGATTACTGACTAAATTATTCCGAAATTCTTTCGTTTAGATTTTTTAGTAGACGCGTGGATAAGTGGTGTTATTTTGTATAATTTAGAGTTTAGAATACTTTTATTGAATCAGAACTGTTGGCAGTTGTTGTGTACGGGTTACGGGGAATCGGAATAAAAGACTGAATTAGTTTACATCATCGACTGTGCTCGGTTAAGGTTGGAGGGTAACTGAGAGAGAGAGACAAGGGCAGGACACTGGAAGTGGTAGTGGGTGGTATGAATCTGGTGGCGTGATGAGAACAGCCAATGGCATTTATTCAAACTGATCACCCCATATGACGTCACAGCATCATACGATCATACAGTTGGTCTTTGGCTGTGGCTTTAACTTGCCAATTTATAATATGTATAATAATTATTATTATAATTATTATTGCAATTCAATACATTACATTTCCTCCCTTCCAAATTCCAAAATAAATTGAATTCACACAAGTCATAGATAAATTAAACAATACAAGTGTAATAATAAATATATAATAAACACATTTAAATATAAATAACACATATCATTACTAAATGTCATCCTTAAGTACTGTAAGTTATTTACAAGTTTAATTTTCTCTACAGGTTTCCTAATACGAGTTGGGTATCTGTTTGTATGATCAGCTGTTCTAGTGACAGGAGAAGGAACAGCTGAGGGTTAGAGAAAGACGTGGTCTAGAATGAGGGGTAGTGATGTGACATGGAGAGGTATGATGCGGTGAGGAGGGGGAGAGACCAGCTGATCTAGTGAGGTCAGTGTTACTAATTCTGACTGGGCTTGGAGTTGGCGGACACTGAGCGCCTGTCTCACGCTCCGCAACTGTACGGTCCTGAGATGGTGGAATTTGACTGTCACTGTCAACAATACTACTGTGTAGTCCTATCAGCTGATCAATATGTCTACTCCAAATTAAACCAGTTTTTGTCATAACAGAATACATCACATTATTTAACTGTTTTATTACAATGCCCTCTATCCATTTGTCTTTTAGAGCGATAATCTCTCACTAATACAGATTGATTAGGAAATAGAATTCTCGTTTTTCTACCGCCAAAAATATTCTTTTTGTTTGTCCTGTTTTAATTGCACAGTTCTGGCTACATTAGGTCTGAGTAAATCTAGCCTGCATCTTAGTGGTCTATTGAACATTAATTTGGCAGGTGTCTCGTTAGTAGTACTATGAACGGAGTTTCTGTAATCAAATAACATCCTATTCAAGGCTACTTTAGTATCAATATTTTCTTGAAAAGCCAATCTTATTTTACGTTTAGCATACTTAACTGAGTTCTCAGCCTGACCATTAGACTGAGGATGATAAGCTGGTGAAAATGTATGTCTTATACCATTAAGTTGCATGAAATTTTTAAATTCAACTGAGGTAAATGGTGGTCCATTATCACTATGGATAGTGACAGGTAATCCAAATCTAGAAAATAGTTCTCTTAACTTTTCTATAGCTAGCTTATTAGCTGAAGTAGAGCCTACTTCAAATACTTCCAACCACTTAGTGTAAGCATCAATTACTACCAAGTAGGTCTTATCTTTGAAAGGACCCAAGTAATCAATATGCAATCTTTCCCATGGCATAGATGGATAGTGCCAAACATGTAGATTACTCTTACTAGGACTAGAACGTTCCATAAGACAGGAAGAGCAATTGTTCGCTAGGCTTTCAATGTTTTCATCTATATTTGGCTACCAAATATAGGATCTTGCTACTGACTTCATTTTTACAATTCCCAAGTGACTCGCGTGTAACTCATTTAATACGTAGCTACGCAACTTGTTAGGAACAACAATTTTATATCCCCACATAACAATGCCATGCTCAACTGTTAGCTCGTCCTTCCTTTGGAAATAAGGTAACAATTCCCTATTCTCTCCTGACAAAAAATTTGGCCATCCGTACATCACATAGTTATGTATTTGTTTTATAATAGGATCATTTTGGGTTTCAGCTTTTACATCTTCAAAAGTTAAAGGTACTGAACTTTCAGCGATACAGTGTAAATAGGTACCTTTCCACCTTGGTTCATTGTTATTACGAGGGGTATTAGAAAAATAAGGTTCCCTATGCCGCCGAGACAGAATGCGATATGTTGGGAGAAATCTGGCAACACTGTCATACTCATCAACTGTCCCTCTCTCTATCCATACCACTCGCGCCCCGCTACGTCCAACAGTGCCGACCTAGCTGCCTTCGAAGATGTAGCTCCCTATCGTTGTTACCCGCCAGATGCGAAATTCGTGCTGTGATACGTTTTTTAAGTGCAAAACTGATTTCATATATTGAAATTCATCGCCAGTTAATCAAAAATTTATGGGGAAAACTGCATATCTGTTCAACACGTTCGGAAATGGTGTAGAGAATTCAGTGAAGGCCCGCATGGAAATTCACAATGAAAACCGAAGTGGACGGCCTTCAGTTTCAGATGGAGTTGTTGAAAAAGTTGAGACAATACTGCTCTACTACTCTTGAAGATCGGAGAATCACCATTCACAGGAACAACAGTAAACTCTGACAGATATTGTGACACATTAAGAAAACTGAGACGCGCGATCCAGAACCGCCGGAGAGGAAGATTGTCCAGTGGTGTGAGGCTTCTCCGACCTCATGTCTCACGTCAAACTCAAGAACTGCTTACAAATTTTGGCTGGACTATTGTGCCCCATCCCCCCTACAGCCCAAACCTAGCCCCAAGTGATTATCACTTATTCCCAAAATTAAAGGACCACTTGGGTGGCCAACGCTTCAGTACCAATGATGAAGTCAAGGAAGAAGTTACTCAAAGGATTGACGGCAGAATTCTACACATGGGGATAGAAAAGTTGGAGCATCGTCTACAAAAGTGTTTGGACAGAAACGGTGATTATGTGGAAAAATAGCTTAACTTTTACGTGTTAAATGATGTATAAACACTAAGTAGAAATATAGAGCTGTCTATTAAAAAAAATCATGGGAACCTTATTTTTCTAATACCCCTCGTATTTACAACGTGTTTAGTGCTTAATGGTAAGCGTGATAATGCTTCTGCGTTACCATGCTTTTCTGACCTTACATACTGTACATCAAAATTGTATCCACTTAAAAATAATGCGTATCTTTGTAATCGGCTTGCTGCGAAAACAGGTAAACCCTTTTTCGGTCCAAATATGCTAATTAAAAGTTTGTGATCAGTACACAATGTGAATTTTCGGCCATACAAATATTGATGAAATTTCCTTACTCCATATACTACTGCTAAAGCTTCCTTATCTATTTGTGAATATTGACATTCTGCTGGTGATAAAGTACGAGAGTGGTATGCAATAGGTTTCTCAACGCCTTCAGGGGTTATGATACTAAGTACGCAGCCCAGCCCTGTCGAGCTTGCGTCTACTGCTAGTTTTACAGGCAACTTTGAATCATAATGCGCCAAAACTGGTGCTTTAGTCAAAACATCCTTGACATGGCTAAATGATTTGAGACATTTTTCATCAAAATCAAATGGCACGTCCTTTTTTAACAAGTTGTACAACGGACTCAAGATTGTTGACAAATTATTGATAAACTTTCCATAATAATTTACCAAGCCAATAAAAGCTTTGACTTGAGTGACAGATTTAGGTACAGGTGCTTGATTTATAGCTTTAATTTTAGATACTCGATTTTGTCTACAAAGAACGTACATTTATCTTTCTTTACGGTAAATCCTTTTTCACTCAGGCGTTTACAAACCTCTTGCAACCTACTTACATGAGTTTCGTTATTAGGTGCGGTGATAAGAATATCATCCATGAACACTGATATGCCTTCTAAATTATGCAAAGATTGTTCAATAACTCTTTGAAATATGCCTGGGGCTGATGAGATTCCATAAGGCATTCTACAATATGAGAGAAAAGACCCTTATGCGTGCTAATTGTACATAATTTTTGTGACTCACTGTCTAACTTTAATTGCATATAGGCTTGACTAAGATCTATTTTAGAGAAACGTTCTCCATGCTGTAAATTTGCAAATAAATCTTCTATTCTAGGTATAGGGTACTTGTCTACTTCTAGATACTGATTTAGAGTAACTTTAAAGTCTCCACATAGCCTAATTTCACCGTTCTTTTTTAATACTGGTACAATGGGCGTTCCCCATTCCGAGCTGCTTACTGGAATTAATACTTGTTCGTCAACTAAGCGTTGTAGTTCTTTTTCTACCTTACTTTTCAATGAGAATGGTATCGGTCTTGGCTTGAAATACCTAGGTCTAGCATTTTCTTTTAGATTTAGTTTTACTGGTTCGCCTGTATACTGACCTAGTTTCTCAGTGAACACTTCTGGAAATTGATTAGTTAGCTCGGACGTCATTGTCTCGAAATTAGCCTGGTTATCTATAGGTCTGTTTATAACACACAAGTTATTTTTAAACGAAATGTCAACTCCCAGTACTTTAAGCCAATCACGACCCATTAAAGGATGTGAACCTCCTCTAATCACATACAAATCTAAGCATTTATGTATTTTCTCATAGTAAACATCAACATTAACTTTGCCCACAGGTATAATAGGTTCATTAGTGTACGAACTCAAAGTTAGGTCGTTTTCTAACAATTTACAAGAACTAAAATTATTTTCATAAAAATCCTCACTACACACTGTGACACTAGCTCCAGTATCAACTTCAAATATGGTTTCTCGACCTTGCACTAGGACTTTAATCTTAATTGGGTCAACTCTAATTCTTTCACCGTGAGTTTCATTTACTTTAAATAAATTCTGTATGTCCTCGACATAACTCTCAAGATTTTCATCACTCTGAACATAATTCTTAGAATTATTTGAATCTGACAGTTCTGAACTATCATTTACAAAATTATGTTTCTTATAATCTTTGTTTTTCTTGTTTTGAAAATTAGACTGATAAGATATACCTTTCTTAACTTTCGAAAGCTGATTGTCTGGTAACTTACTAATTTCAGTAGATCGACATACCTTAGATATGTGATTTCTTTTACCACATTTGTGACACACAACACCAAACAATTTGCACTGCTTCCTATAGTGACCACACTGCCCACAGCATGTACACTGCACCTTGACTTCGTGCCTTGCGTTGTAGCTCGCGCTGCCGCCGACTCTCACGTGGGTGGTGATGCGCTGCCATCCGCTGGACCCGGCTGCCGCCGCATTCTTCTCCACCGCTTCCACTGAGCAGACGATTTTCACAGCCTGGTCGAAGGTTAGGGTGGTCTCTCCCAACAGCCTCTGCTTGGTCGACTCACTCCTGATGCCGCTCACCAGTCTGTCTCTGAGATAGTCGTTGAGGGATGCGCCAAACTCGCAGTATGAAGACAACTTCTTGAGGCTGGCGATGTACTCTGCGACTGATTCTCCTTCCTGCTGATTCCTTTTGCTGAACTTGTACCTTTCAGCTATGAATGATGGCTTCGGGTACAAATGGTCCTGAATTAACTTCACTAATTCATCGAACTTTTTCACTGAAGGTTTTTCCGGCGTACATAAATCTCGTAACAAACTGTACGTTTTCACACCCACGACTGTTAGTAACGTACTAACCTTTTTGTCGTCACTAATACTGTTACAGTCAACGAATAATTCAAATCGTTCAACATACGAATTCCAAGTTTCTGCACTGTTGTCGAAGTCACCGATTCCGCCAATAATTCCCGCCATTTTTACTGTTTCACTAAATAAAGACGAAATGTTCCAATTTACGACCTTGTCTTCCAACATCAAAATGTACCGATTTTGAGTCCACGTGACGCCAAACTACAGACACACTTCCTCCCACTATAATTTTCGGAGAAATTATTTACGCACAATCGAACAGGTTGCATTGCACTCGCGGGATCGCATTAATACCTCGTCGCCAATTGTTGTGTACGTGTTTACGGGGAATCGGAATAAAAGACTGAATTAGTTTACATCATCGACTGTGCTCGGTTAAGGTTGGAGGGTAACTGAGAGAGAGACAAGGGCAGGACACTGGAAGTGGTAGTGGTGGTATGATCTGGTGGCATGATGAGAACAGCCAATGGCATTTATTCAAACTGATCACCCCATATGACGTCACAGCATCATACGATCATACAGTTGGTCTTTGGCTGTGGCTTTAACTTGCCAGTAACAATTTATAATATGTATAATAATTATTATTATAATTATTATTGTAATTCAATACATTACAGCAGTCTTTTATAGATTACTTCTGTTAGATGGCTAGTTGATGAAATTGCTGCTATGTTCATTAATAACTCATATAATTGAGAACTAAATTAAATTATTCTTTAATTATACTACAGAAGCCAAGCACACAAAGCATACATGAAAGTGTGAAACCCAGTGAATGAATCAATTGATAAGTTAACTATTCTATAAGTTATTTTTGTTTTTAAAAGAGTTTGTTCTGTGTAGTATAGTTGCTTTTGTGGGGTTTATGTTTAGGGGTAATCTTTGTTGTATACTCGATCCATGCCTTAGTTTGTCACTGGAAATTGTAAATGCCATTGATTTCTTGGTATAGTTTTTCGTACTTCGGTCAAATTCGGAAACAAGTGACTAGCAATGAGAAGAATAATGGTGTTCATATCAGTGAGAGGTTAAATCGCAATGAGGAATTTAGTGCACACAAATTTGATCCATAGACATTTGACTAGATTATTGATTGATGTCTTTAAAAAAGATGACGTATCTTTCTGCTCAGCAGTTTTTGAAGAAGACACTAGACTGTCTTGTCATGTCACTGGTGTGCAAAGGACAAGGTGTCCATAATTTTCTTAGAGTGTTAAAAAAAACCAGTGGAGGTGTTCTTGACAATATAAAATTTGATTCTCTAATAACATTCCTACTTTTCTTAATTGATTTGCTTGTAAGAAGTTATCTTTTGTAAGTTTACCACAGTTTTAAAAGAGTTGTATCTTGTTAGATATATTTTGACAACATATTGTAGAATCTTAATTGTAGTCATGGTAATTAATACTAAAGCGTTGCATTACTTACCTGTGTTGCTCATTCCAAATTTATCCTGTTAAAAGCATTATAGGACTCACAATGTGATTATTTTTTCTAGAAACAGAACTGAAATTGTATATTCTGCTTGCATCAGCTGTTCCATGATAAAGCTGTAGTATTACTATGCAGCTCTAAGGTTACTTTCCTAATCCTCCCAATACAGCCAAACTCTTATGCTTAATATAATATATATATATATATATATATAAATATATATATATATATATATATATATATATATATATGTGGCAACTAGCAGTTGCCCGCGGCTTCGAACGCAATTTCCCGTTGAAAACAGTACACTATATTCACTTATTCTTTTTCTATCTTATTCTAAACATTGCTGAGATAATTGATAGTCGTTCCTTCATGAGCCTCTTGGGCGCATTATGAAGGTATGTACCATATTCCTACCTCTATCTTTCGTGGTTTTTGCTAGGTGTTGATAAGTTATTCAGAACAATTAATGTATATGGATGAATCTCAGTAAACTAATTAGGTTATAAAGAATCAAATTCGGTCTGTTAAAATTAATTATCTGTCTAAGATATTTCCAGTATTATTTAGGAGTGTGCCTTCAAGTAAAATGTATCAAAGAAACCCAATTTCGATCATAAAGTGTCTTCTTTCGGCTCTTTTCATTTACCTTCGATGTAATCAAATTTGATTACCTTATGTGCAAACATTTACGGATTTGTACAATGAGGTTGTTTTCATAATAGTGTTTAATAGTATTTTCATTGCATTAGATAGTTTATTGATCATTGGTGCAATCTGAATTTAAAATTAGGCAATGACGTCTTCTATGCAATCTGCATTACACTACTGATCAAGCACTTTACAATAAAAATTTTCTAAATTTTAAATGTAAACAAATGTTTCTTCTGCCTCTTTGATGAACTTCAGCTGAAAGTATTAACAGCTGTTAAGTATCAGTTCGCTTTGTATTACGTGTCGTAGCGCAGTCTGTTGGATCCAATATAAAACACTCCAACATCAACTTTAAATCAAATTTTGTAAAAGAATTATTGAAGGAGTTCTAGTCTTTATTTAAAACTATATGTAAGTCATATTTTAATATGTGAGAGCTTGCACACACTTTCTGGAAACAAGAGGTAATACATGAGTAATTTTCTTACGGTTTCTCATTATTTGTGATTTTTCTTCAATGAAAATAAACTTATTCATCTTAATACAAATAACTAATACAATTTCATATTCATATACAATTTAATTAACCTGCATATAAAACTCTGTCTATAAAATATCAACAAGACAATCTGACATAAAATTTACAGTGCAGTAGATCGCATGTAAGCAAATTTTCTCATGTATAAATCATAAAAATATTACCAACTCTGAAAAAAATGCAGCAAATTCACCAGGTGTAACTCCTGAAATGTTGAAAATACGTTATTGTTTGAACAAATAAAGTTATTTATTACATTCAGATCAAATTTTATGAGAGTAAAAATTTCAATTAAAAAAGAAAACAATTCTGTACACAATGGCTAAAGCATATTAACTGACTTAAATAATTACATTAGGAATGGCTTTTAAATGTTTATATCAATTTTTACGTGGATTCTGAAATGATATACATAAAGTTGTTCATATTTTTTATTTGTATAGTAACAAAATACAGCTTAATAAAATAGTTAAAGGACCAAAAGTGGTGTATGAGGCAGTACTAGATGTGAAGTGACCAATCTTGGCAGCATATGCGATGACATGAGCTACGTAAGTCTGTTCATGTACCCTGTGAAACAGGTGAGCCTGGGGTCCTGGAAAATCATAAGGGTCATGTTTCATGAATCAGAATCTCTTTATTTTAAGTTTAGAAAGTGTGTCATATTAACTTAGAACAATACAATGTTATGTTTTACAGAGTTTCATCCAACAAAATATATTCTTATATTCAATCTAGTTTTGTTTAATTCTTTGAATCCCAAAACTGATGTAAAGTAGGAACCATAATATACATCTATTTTATTGGCCTGTGTAATTGAAATGATTAAAAGGTGAGAACAATGTGCACAGAGAATTTTGTGTGAGGAAAGACCATCTCTCTGAGGATTAAATATAATTTGAAAGCAAGATGTATGAATTGTACTTATCTCTATTCAGTAATACCAATAAGTTGACCCCTCCCTATTCTTTAATAAAACTAGTGGTTGAATTTGAAAAAACTACATTTCCTCTATTAACTAGGTATGGTAATGAATTGGGAAATTGAGAAATCTGTTCTGAAAACAAAAACTTTTTTCCAATTTTGATCTCCTTATAATTTGTCCTTGTAATGAAAACTGATTTATAGATACACAGTATTCACTCATAACCTTATCAAATGCAAGGAACTTTATTTCTTTGATTTATTTTATATTTGGAATTTAATTGCTTTTCATTAGTACTATCCTTATTCACTACATAAACTACCAAGTTTATTTTAATTTGAAGTAAAATACAAACTAATGGTCCAACAGAATTAAATTATTCCTGTTATTTAAATTAATACAATGACATTTTAACGAAGGAAACAATGTTTTTGTGCATTTACCATTGCTCAGTGATACAAGAAACTCTACATTTCAAGATCTGCAATCTGATCTCTTTCTAAATTGGATACCTGACACATATCTACAATTAAAATAAACAAATCATACCAGATCATTGTGGCACCAATAAGTCAGTAATCACAACAAACGTGTTGTCTCTAAAACATGCGCTTAATAAAAATAAAACATTAATTATTAAAACTGAGTTTAAAAAATACTGATCTTAGTTTAACATTACCATGCGTAGACAAACTGTAGAAAGAAATCAATGCTAGACTGCTGATCTTTGTAAATAATTGAGGCAACACCAGTCATATGACATATTGAATCAAAAATTTTCAAGATATTGTCACTACTTCCCTCTTGAGTAAATGTTAAAAGTTTGTTTTTGACTTTGAAGAAATTGTTTATTCATATGTTCGGAGTTGGTACATATGCAAAATTGAATATTCTTGTTGGTCTGAATCTTGATTACATAACGTAATTGATCATTAAGAATTTTAGAATATTATTAACTTGAACTCTATAGTGCTTCTTTTCAAAACAAACGCTCAGAAATAGGGGATACAGTAATTCACACAAGTAATTTTTTATAAAATAAGAATTGTACAAGTACAGTAATTACGTTATAAAACAATCAAAGTTATAAATGTATAAACATTTGTCCTGAGATTGTAATTCTAGAGTACAGTACTGTAGACAGTAGCTACACTTAAAAAAGAACCGTACATATAAATAGTTTTAAGTTTTGTCAAAGAAACCTATAACTTTTTCTGAGTTAGATAAAACAAGTGGTCAGCTACTACGTCAGTTTCTTAACAAGAAAATATTGATGGCTGACAGTTAATTTCTCTGTTCTAAGTTGCTGAGTGCTATAGATAAGGCATCAAGAACAATAGTGCCATAAAACTGTTTAAATGTAATTGAGTAAAAATTGTCTTTTAAAATATTTTCTCAAATTAAAGTGTGTAAAGATTGTAAGAATTGCTTTGCTCTTTCCACTGTGTCTAATGTTGTATACATACCCATAGCATACACAGGCACATCTCCCCCATCGTGGAGGGCTTCATCGGTCACCACCACGGATTGTTGGTGGTATCCAAATCTTGTTGTATCCTCTTGACTGGGATCTTTTCTCACCACTTTTCCATCTCTTGATTCAAACTGATAGTTATTCCTGTCACCCGTTGCATACAAAAGTGTAGTGAATGGCACACCATCATCCCTTGATGTTTCTGAAATTCCTAAATGAACAATTCGTAGATATTGTTACATATCTGAATTAACTTTAATTCAACTTATAAAAGTTGTAAAACAAACAGAAAAATACTGAAGTGAAGTGAAAATTAATATTATATAAGGGAATGTAAAATTCTTCTTTATAATATTAAATACAGTCCTGGTATCACAGATGATTCAGTGTGAATTCATTACATATTTTTTGTTTCTTAATGTAAAAGTAAAATTGTCTGATGTAGGAATTTAAGGTGTACAATACCTAGTATATTGTTCCCCCCGTGGAGGGTTGCCATTTATAGCTAGAGAATGGCCATGGTCACTGGTGACTATGATAAGTGATGTGTCTAGAACACCTCTGGCTTTCAGCAAATCGATCGAAGCTTGCACTGCGGCCTCAAAGCAGATTGTTTCGTCTAAAGCATCCCTGGCATAACCTCTGTGATGTGACTGGTCTATCATGCCTCCTTCCACCTAGTACACAACATAATACATGTGAAAATCTTGTGCTTTGGTACAGGAACCTCGAAGTAGACAGTTTTATCAAGAGCATATGTGGCATAGCCTCAGTACCGTCCTTAGTCTATTATACCTGCTTTCACTTAATCTGTAACATGAAATCAATAGGAGATGTCTAGAACTGTTCTGATTCTCAGGAAGTTGATGAAAGATTACACTACAGTCCCAAAGCAGACATTTCTGGCATGTGTATTTGGTTTGCTGGTGAGTCTCTGATAACATTCATCTAATACACAACACATGATACATATTGCAGACAAGTCTAGGACTACTTCGGCTGTCTGTAAGTTTAAAGCTTGCATTGTAACCTAGAAGCAGAAAGTTTTCTTTAGGGCATAGTTTGCACAGCATGTGCAGTATCATGTCTTCTTTAATGTAATATACAACATGAAAATATGTCACATGGTAATTAATTATCTATTCTAGAGAATAATGAAAGAAATTCCATAAAAAAGTTTAAATTGTAGTCATCTTGAAACAAAACCAAAAGAATACATCAAAACTATAAATATAATGTTTACAATTCTATGTTCAAATGGATAATTTAATTCATTCAGATGGCAGTAGTTATTTCCTTAATTCTCTACAAAAGTCTCTAAATAGATTAAGGGATCTATTTTAAGAAGACAATTGTACCATAAATTATGAATTGTTTTTAGAAGCTTTCTCATTCTCTTGTTCATGCAGAGTACTCATCAATTCTATAATCTTTCATAATTTTGAAATCTAATTTTATTGAATTGAGATATTACCATTGTTGGTTGCTGTAAAATGGTAATCTTTAGTTCACGTGAATACTTACCATCTAGTATGGGCTCATGATGTGATATTGTGACTGTTTTCATGTTGAAGATACACTGAAGTGTAGTTTGATTTGGCTTTTATCTTCATCTACTAGAGGATCGTTTTAGCTTTCTCAGACAAATCATTCCAGAAGTCTGTAACCAATGCCATCAAGCATCCATTTGATGACATTTTACTGTGCATAGAAGTAGAAGTCTGATTTAAAGTTTACAAATGTGTACAACAAAATAATATCTTACACATTGCAAGGAATCATTCAGGATGTTCTCTCATTGATTAATTTGTAAATTTTTACAAGAAAGGTAGTCTGCTAAAGAGTTCCTTTCACTTGTTTTGCTGGACTATTTCCTTGTAGATGATACGGTTTCGTTGCAATGTACTTCAAAATAAGATTAAACAATATTATTTGTAAATTAGCATAATCTTTTCTAATGTTCAAAACCGTGTCTGCTCACACTTGTCAGAAGTCACACTGCCATTTCAGAAGTCATAGTTGTAAAGCATTAAATTATCATTGTATTGAAATCCATCATTATATTCTATTGCTGCTGAAAAAGCATGTTGCATTAAATAACAATTCTAACTAAAAACATCCACAATTGTCGCTTAAAACAGAGATATGCCTTATTCTAAATATAAAACTACTAAGTTTAAATACTAATGTACAGCACATATAATAACTACTTACCACAAGTAAAAATCCTTTTTTATTTTTGAGCAAGACCTTGAGAGCAGTTTCAGTCATCTGAGATAGTGAAGGCATGCCGCTTGGTGTACGATCTCTTTCATGGTCCAGTTTCAAGTGCCCATTAGCGAATATTCCTATATAAACCTAATTCATTTGGTGAAAATTCCTTTACACTGTTTGTTAACAAATGGTAAATAGAGTGATCAAATAGTCCACCCCTCTATGCTATTTTTAGTAATTGATAACATACAAAACTGAAATGTGTCAAAATCAATGGAACCTACTTATTTTTTCAAAATATCTAAATTATCCTCTCCAATGGAAGGAAGAGCTTCTGTAACTCTGAGAGCATCCTTCAAAAATTCTTAAATGCATGCCAGTTTTAAGGAGTTTTATTTTCTATTAGTAAAATTCATAATACATATTAGTTTTCACAGATGTATACAGTGCTATATACTATTTGTTCTTGTCAAGAGTTACAAAATTAAAGGATAAAACTTATAAGGGTTATTCAAGTAAAAAGGTTACTAAAAAGTATTTACATGCTAATAATGTATTAGTTTTATAAAAAGTCTGAACAGCCAAATTGTAGCAAATTTATATTTTTAAAGGATGTAAATTAAGTCCTGATACACCTAGATGTATTCGAAACAATCAATTCTAAACGAATTGAAAGATTTTTAAATGCCGCCATTTTTATCTGGAAAGTGATGAAAGGTTTTTAAATTTTCTTTTTAATTAACATAACATAACTGTAGTTTCATGTTATTTGCTCCAACAGGTTCTGAGATACAATTTTTTAAATAAAAAGACACATTTGGACAGACAGACACTAAATGGAGCAAAATAGGACATATGTTCATATGATTCTTTTTGCTTGTTTTTGTTTCTACTATCATATCCTGAAGTTGTGCCAACCTCTCACGAAACACCCTATATATATGAAACTTATTTTTGGTGGATTCTTCAGTTTACTGCTCTCTACATTATATGAGCAACTGTTGATCTGTGGACATTGTGACTAAAGGCAATAGAATCGTGCATCTTAACACATCATAATTTATATTTATGTTTCTTATGGAAAACTCTATATTGAATATGATATATTTTATAAATTCATTAGCATCAAGAGAGAAAAAAACTGAGTGTCTGAAATGGATCATATTTCTGGGCTAAGGCGGTTTTCATATTTTTAACTTAGTTTTAAACTTTAACTGCATGTTAAATGTGGAGCTCCAAATGCGCGGCTGGATGTTAACTTTTTTTAAACCCTTGTACAGTATTCCTAATTAATTATGATACACAGTAATTTGAATTTAATTAAAGTGTAATTTCAAAGGTGAAATAATCAAGGGTTGCAGCAAACGGCTATAGCAAGCGTGACCGTGGATGTGTTAACATTGCTCACTGTTTAACAGTTCTAAACAGTACACGCTGCATTAGTTCTATGACACTCTGCTTGGCGCTGCTCACTTGTCACTAATAGTGTGTGTTTTTAGCGTTAGCCGCTAGGTGGCACACACGTCAAGGGATTTCAAACAGAAATAATTAACAGCATTGAAAAATTTTATCTTGTCAGAAAGACTTATAATCAAGGCTTGCAAGTTATATACTTTTAGTACCTACTCATAGTAGATGTATATTGTAACAGGTCCCAGATTAAAATTGTAACAGTTATAAATTTTACTAATCAAAATAATAAAATAACAATTACATGTATGTAATGTTAGCCCCTTTTTATGACCATAGACGTCTTTTTGAAATATCAGTAAATATTTTCATCAAAAACTAAAAATATAAATTAAACCATTTTGAAAAAAATGCTCCAGCTGTAATTGTATAAAAAAATTCAAACATTAAAAATTTTTGTTTTGTTCATAATTTAAGTCATATACACTTTTGCAAGTTGTAATTTTACATACTCCAGGAGAGATACAATCCCTTAAACAGTCAGTCTGTTTAATATTTTAAGTATATTATTTAATTACAAAATAAGCATTATCTGAATTGCTTTAATGTAGAACTCATTTTATTTTTGTAGATATGTTTCATTTTCATAATTACGGTATACGATTAAGGATTACATTTGTAAATAATATTGTAACATAGTTAGCAATTTTGTTATATGGTTAAGTGGAATGAAGTAGGCTTCTTCTTATAGACAGGCTTGAGTTATTTGCTAGTCTTTTTAATGAATACAGACATCTTAGAAAAGACTCACGCTAGGCAAATTTCATAATAATTAAATGTTTTTTAACCTTTAAATGCATTACAACAATACATACCCATCACATAGTCCACATTGTCAATGTCTAGTTTATTGAGATCATCTGTTGTACTCAGATATGCATGTCTCAATCCCTCCCTCTCTTTCTCATCAATCCAGTGCTTAATCAGATTCCTTCCGTCCTTCCTACTGCAAGACCATGTGTCCCTTGGGTCACTCTCGGAGACATTGATGTTGGTCATCATACATTGTCTTCCTCCCCCCATTATCACCTGGAACAGTAAATAAAATATGTGTTTAGACCCCTTTTTGAGTGTCTCCCTTATGTGCGTACACCCATAATCATTAACCTATAAAAATTACCAATGGCTCCTGTATAAGTTTACTTGAATGAGATATTTATAATATCTTTCAATTTCGTATTACATATTCATCATTAGTTACAATAAATGAGTAACTAATAAAATTCCATATTTTTTTGTATTTGGTAATTTTGTATTATACAGGGTGGTCAATTCCTTAGGATCTCAGAAAGTATTATTTTACAGCAATCTACTGGGAACTTTACCTTATTTTTAATTCTATCCGTAATTTCTTGAATTTGAAAAATGCAGTTAAAAGTGCCCCTAACACACTTTTATTTTAATTACAGCTCAATAACACGTTTTTTGAACACTCAAAAGTTGGCTATTGAAATTGTTTTACGATTGCAACATGTGTAAATTATAAATAAATAAATAAATATATGTTTGGAATATTAATTTCTTTAATTTTTTAACTAATAATTACTGATTATGTTTTTTTTTTCTGGCAAAATTTATATAACATAGAGAATTTTAGTAAAAGTTACTTTTTAGATGGTTTTAATTTTTTAAGAAATAATGGAAGGGCTATTTTCATTTTGTACATAATATGCATATAACGATATTCAATTCATCTGGTAAACAGAACACAGAAAAAGTATTTTTTTAGTAGCATTATCATCTAAGGGTACAGTATATAAAGAAGCACAGGCTGCTTTCTTTACAAGCTTCTGCCCTTAGCTTGAAATAACAGGTTGACTAGTAACAAATTTGTGGCAAAGCACATAATTTAAGAGAGGCAAACTGATTAATGTCATACGTTTATGCTCTTTCCGGGTTCATCTTCAACCAACTGACGAGCGATATCCTTACACTGAGCAGCAGAAGAAGGCATTTTATCCTCACATTCCCATCTCCTATTAGGACAATGTGCATATAGAGCACTGGGAGTAGCATGGGTAACTCTTGTTGTAGTTACAAAACCTGAAACCAAAACTTTCTTTAAAATGTAGTCGTTTGTGAAATCATTATATCCAAAACTATATCTACCTATATATTGAATTCAGATGAATTAAGTAACATGTAAAAAACTAGAGTATTTTTATAAGGTTGTAACTCTTTTTGCTTTAAAAATCTTCAATGGGTAATAAATAAAATTGAGTTTTTGACCAACAAATCTTTTAAAACCAGACATTTTTATTCATAACTTTGAGTGTACAGTAGAACCCCTCATATCCGGCCTCGGTTTTACCGCACCTCGGTTTATCCGGCCACTTCCCGGAAGCCAATATCGAAATTTATTTACCACGGCTTGCAGACGCGCAGTTGCACGCACTAGTCTCCCACGACTCCTGCGTTATTTTTGTGTATCTATTTGTTTACATTTTCCTGTGTTGTCCTCAGTTGAGCTAATAGGTTTTAACCTGTAAACAGTTCGTTGATTATTTCCAGTGCGGTTAGTACAGTACAGTACAATTGTTTTGTTTCGTCAAGTGCTGTGTACTGTAGGTTGGTTTATCCGGCCGAATCGTTATCCGGCCAGGGGCTCGGTCCCGTGGTGGCCGGATATGAGGGGTTCTACTGTAAATGTTATTGAGTAAACTTAAAATTCTGTGACGTTTTAATGTGCAGCCAGTTTGTGTTTCATTATTAATTTTCTGAATTCTTGGAAGATACTGAATCATTAATTTTTGTAACATTTTTTAATTTAGAATATTTAGTTTCTTCCTTGGTTCAATTTATTTTGAAACAGATTTTTCTTTTGAATACCTTATTTCAGGAATGCAGCCATTACTTCCTAGTTAAACTCTACCAATAAATTTGCTAAATGTTGCTAAGGGTCTATCAGCTTTGATATCTACAGGATGTCATTTGAGTCTCAGGATGAATTAATATAATTTTAACCATTGCAAATAGAGCTACAAAACTTACATTTTACTGCACATGAAAAACGATTTTAAAATGTATTCAGTAGACCAGTACATAGGGTAATAACATATCAAATTAAATATCTTTATTAGTACAATGAAATGCCACACACCTGACCTTAAAAGGTTGACACTAACCAAAACAGCAGGTTATTGAAGTTCTAAAATATTGTTTGTATCAGCTATTGTATTATTTTTTTATTAACTGTGAATAACAAGCACAACAATGACAAAAAGTTTTTGAATACCAAATTAAAAAGTTGTATTAGCAAAACGTATTTTATTATTTATGTGCTGATTAAAATAATTTTTAAAAATTACTTAAATAACACTATAACAGTTTACTACATTGATTTCTATTCATACCAAAATGTTCGAAGATTTGTCCTTGGGTCACCTGGCATTGCTCTAATCGACAATAAAATTCGACACTGTGTTTTTTTTAAATAATGGCGGGGAGTTAGAGGGCTTCTAGTAGTATTCAATTTCTAAGTCATTTTCTAGTGAAAGTCATGCATCTTCTTTTTGATCAATGCTCAACATTTTAGTTCATTATACAAGGATATTTGGACAGACTGGCTTTTCCAATCATGACTGTTGTTGTAAGGGTACAGTAGAGGTGAAGAATTTTCCAAATCAGTTTAAGTTGGAGTGACATTGGAAGTAAGTTAAAACAACACCACCCGATTATATTGAATGCAATTAATGGTTTTTTTTGTTACTTTGGAACTAAAAAATGTGATTTCCTTTTTCATCCAACAGTTAATAATTCAATGCCAATATCATTAGATGGTTAATACTGTGACATTCCAGTGATATTTTTAGTGTTACTTGTTCTCAGAGTAAACAGGTTATTTATAGGCCTTAAAATCTGTTACCATTGATTCGCATTCACATTTAAATAAATAAATAATCATGTTATGAATATAATTTAAACACAAAGTCATTTTTCTAAACATCCAATTATTAAATTTTTGTTAAAATGACAGAGTGCAACAAATTGCGTTACGTAAATGTGTGTAACTAATCCGGGTTAAAATCTTATGGCTGTTATGGTATACAAGGGCTATCCAAAAAGTAACAGACATTTTAAAATAAAAATTAATCAACTGAAGTAGGAACATTTTATTATATACATTTAAAAAGCTACATTCTTAGGCTATTTTCCAATGTAATTCCTTGTTCAAATAGAGACATTATCATAACGTGACACAAGTTTTTCGATACCAGCTTTGTAGAAATCTGCCGCCTGAGATCTTAACCACTGATTAAGTTCAGCGTCACTAACGAAGCGCTGTCTTGCGAGCCAGGTCTTCATCACTGGAAAAAGGCGGTAGTCGCTTGGAGCCAGATCTGGGCTATAATGCGATGATCAAACACTTCCCAATCAAAATCATACAAGACTTGTCATGTACGATTGGCTGTATGGGGACATGCATTGTCGTGGAAAAACAAAATTTTTGAGCTTAATTTTCCCCTACACTTGTTTTGTATTGCTCACCGTAGCTTCTGCAATGTTTCACAGTACATTTCTTCTGCGTTGATTGTTGCTCCTCAACCAAAAAAATCAACCAGAATCAAACCCTTAGCATCCCAAAAAACAGTTGTCTTAATCTTTCTCGCTGACAGAGTTTGAAGACATTTTCTTGGTCTTTTTGGAGAGTGTGTCTACCCCCATTCCATAGACTTCATTTCTGTTTCACATTAGGCATGCTTCACCCATGTTTCATCACCAGTAATTATACGATCGAGAAGTTCGTTACCATGTTTGTCGTATTCATCAAGGAAAGTTAACGATGCAGCAAGTCTGTGTTTTTTGTGATCTTATGTAAGTATTTTTGGAACCCACCTAGCACAAAATTTGTAGTATCCAAGCGTCCTTACAACATTTTTATGAAGTAAACTTCATGAAATTTGAGGGAAATGTTCCGAGAGTTCAGTCATTGTGAAACGGCGATTTTCACGAACCTTGTCCGTTTATTTTCAACATCAAATCTTCAATCACTAGGCTAGGTCGACCGCTACGACTATTGTCATGAATATTGGTGCGGCCATTTTGAAAGTCATTACACCACTGCCTTATTCTGCTTTCACTCATTATTCCATTTCCATAAACTTGACATAGTTGGCGATAGATTTCAATTGGTTTATGGCTTTTTGTCAACAATATCCTTATCACTGAAGTCACTTCACAAGTGGCGGGATTTTCAATTGCAGTGCACATTTTAATTAATCACGGTGAGAAAAGTAAAAGATATACAGACCGCGCTACAGCTCAATGCGTACTGAACACCAGTGTTTTGACAACAAGATGGCGGCTGTAGCCCACTGCTGCACCATTAAAAAATGTTTGTTACTTTCTGGATAGCCCTCTTACTTTATTACATATTCCTAAAGAAATAAATCTATCCATTTTTAAGGGAAAGTTAATACCAATTACTGCACAACGTTATTTTCATGTGAGGTGGTGTTCTTTCCTGCTAACAGAAAACTTTTGAAAACGAGTCTCCAGAGTAACTATGAGTGCTAGAAATATTTTATGTTGCAACATACCGTGATATAATTCCGTATTCAAATTACCATCGATAAAGAATGGTCCCATTATTTGATATTGTACAACTTCTACTCACAAATTTACTTTTTGTGGACACTGGGTGTGATTTTCAACTTCCCAATGTGGGTTAACATTACTCCAATACAGGCAGTTTTGCCTATTAATGGTACTATTTAGCATAATATTGTAGTTTATCAGAAAAAAATTAGATCATTTAAGATAACTTGTTTGTTATCAATAATAATCATAATGATTTCACAAAATTTAATACATTGGTCAAAATTATATCCGTTTAGTTCTTGAACAAATGTTAATTTGACGTATTGAATAGAGCTTTAACCAAAATGTTACAGACAGATTCATGTGACATCCCATAATTTCATCTAGTAGCTCTTAAGTGTTGATTGGAAATTTTTCAATATAACTTTCTAGGGACTTCTAATAAAGTGTCCTCATTTGTAACATCTTTTTGTTTTTCAGTTCTGTGCATATCCTCACCTCTCACAAAGTCTTAATGGTTCTTTCAACAGTGGATTTAGAAAATATTCCTATCAGGAAAATTTATCATTAACACCTTCACTACAGCTCTAAACTATGGCTCTCCCTCCCTCCTATTCTGTGCGTTAAAGTGTCTTCCATAGTCAACATGTTAAACTACAATAACTGTTAGCTATAATAAAATTTACGTAACACCTTTACTATGGCTCTATACTGAGTGATACTTATGACTCTCCCTCCTATTCTGTGCGTTAAAGTGTCTTCCATAGTCAACATGTTAAACTACTGTACAATAACTGTTTATAATAAAATTTAGTTAACACCTTCACTGTGTCTCTATACTGAGTGATACTTATGACTCTCCATCATATTCTGCGTGTATCTGCTGCAGTCATTATGTAAAATAAGTGTCATTTGACCTTCCTCATCTGATATGTGTCGATCTCCGCATTATTAGGATTGTTAAACGTCCGTTTAAGACATCACTGTGACTAAATTTTTTTTTTTTTTATTATTTAATTATTAACACAGATAGTTTGTTAGCAAAAGTATTTATGTACAGCATATTTTTAAAACTAAAATTTTTACAGGCTTAAAGTATTGAACTGAGACAGAGACTTCTGGTTTGGGGCATTTACCACTCAATGGAGGTTTACATGTAAAAATTTTAACTTATCCTCCAGTCCTCCATTTAAGGTTGAAGTTCTCGTATATTCCATAAACCTAGATTTTTAGTCTTATAACAGCCATGGCTATTAGTTGATATATTTCTGTTGATAAGTTAATAGAGGTAGGACTTTTGAGACACCTGTTATGTGTGTGTGTAATAATAATTTATATAAAATGAGTATGCACTAATACTGGAATATTGAACTGTAAATGTAAATTATATTATTCATTATATAGCTAAAAACATCTAGGATTTGAAAGCCGATTAAATTTAAAAAAATTAAGAACATTAAATAAATTATTTTACTTTTAATAGTTGAGTCATGAAATTATTATAACAAGTTTAGGGATGATTTGTAACATATTTTTCTGTATGACCATTGTTGGTAGTCTCACCTTCTGAGCTCTCTCCATGTGTATTTTCTCCAGTATTGCATCAGTTTGGCAGAACTTTAATTATAAATTTCTTTGGAATAATTTTAACATATAACTTATCCTAAACATGAAACTTTACATACATACTTTACTTTACATAGCCAGGCTGGAGTCAGAAAAATATTGGTACCCACTATACAAACCTCTTTAAATTTACCCTGCCACCACACATGGGATGATACTTTATCTTACTTTGCCCTAACTATAAAATCTTTATCAAAAGAAAAAAACTGTTTAGCTGTTTTTCACTATAACTACAAGTTTAAAACATGTTAAGTACAAGATTTAATTGATTATTATAATAGTTCCTCAAAGTATATACTGCGACTTGTTACCTGTGTCCTTGCCTGCCGCCTGGGCCCAGGTGATAATGTTTTTCAGTCTCCGCTGCTGCTGCTCAAGAGACTTTTGACAGTCGTTAAAAGGCACACCTGCGTCTACACCAACAGTTTCATAGTTTGTCTTCACTCCAGAAAACAGTGCATTGGCAGCACTTGATGAGTCTGGGACTTGCCTGTCCACACAGTATGTCTGAAAGAACCTTACAGCTTTACATTTATTTATAAATCTTGTTTATTTAAATGTTCTACAGCATGTTCAGAAAAGAGTGTAACAACTTCTGTGGCTGGTAGTACTCGTAATTTTTAACAAAAAATGTAGGTTAAGAAATAAATTTTGTAATATATATATATATATATATATATATATATATATATATATATATATATATATATATATATACATATATTACTACAGTTAGTAAAGCTACATTTACCAAACTTTACAAGTGAGTTGTGATTAAAAAAAAAAATATTATAAAAATAATTGTATGCTTTGCCTAAAGTTTAACAAAAGAATGGGACGTTAAAATAAAAACAATACCAGTCTTTTACTGTGTAATGGTAATTCTTTAAATGCAATCTGTCAATGCATAAGTGAACATGGCCACTTTAAACGTTTTGCTTGCACAAGCTGGGAGCACTTTAATATTTTTGTCAGTTAACAGCCATCATCTGTTTCGGCATGTTTGTTGCTCCGGCTTGTGCAAGCATATCTTTAAAGTGGTTGTGCTTGCTTATGATGGATTGCATTGAAAAAAGGTACCATTGTAATTGTAATAAAACTTGATAAATAATTGGTATCTTGGAATTTTTTATCAAAATACTGGTGTTTTTTATTTGAATTTAACAATTTTAAGCGGATACGTTTGGGTTAATATTAAAGCAAATCACAGAATTGTTTTTAGTTTTATCTTTTCTTCACAACCTATATGCAAAATTTGGTATCAGCAGCTTTACTAGTAGTAGAGATATTTTTTTGTAAAATATACAAAATGGCACCTATCAGCTAAGTCACATTTCTCGACCTATCTTTATAGGACATTTTTTATTACTAATGATGAATACTATCAGCCACAGAAGTTTGTGACACACTTTTATGAACATTCTAAATAAAATAAATTTGAATCATTAAATAGTTCTACTGAGTACATCAATTCTATAGTTAGTCCCAGAGAAATAGTTTCAGTGTTCAATACAAAATTAATGTAGAATACAGGTGTACAACATTATTGTCTTTATTTTATCAACAGTTTGTTCTACTTATCAACTTGAAATTTTTTGTTAGCAATCATAACAGATTTGAGGCTCATTCTATGTCCCCTCAATACCATGACATGAAATCTTTGCCTTCCACCTTTTTTTCCAAGTTATTAATACATTGGTATCATACACTGTCCTATTTGTACCTATGATACCAGTGTGTATTTTATGTATCAAGTATAATAACTTTTTGTATCATTTCAAATCTTTCTAGTTTAATTCTGGATGTTATTCTTTTAATAAAAATTTCAATTTGTTTTACAAAAAATACTTTTTGAAACGTAGGTAGTGTAAATATGTAAACAAAGCAATTTGCTGAAAGACAAAGTAATTTTGCACCAGATATTTCAATTAAAAAATAATTTTATGTTTAGAGTTATGTTTACAATGTATATGCCAAAATCAATTTATTGAAACACATGATCTATAAGATGCATTGATAATGTATTTTTGGATTTACACACACTCACACACATACAGTATATTTATTATGTACCATCCTACATTTGGGGAAATAAATTGTAATAAACCTTGTACAAACTACTAATATAGCTGCCATTTATAAGGTTTATACTATTTACATTTGTTGCTTTTTAATATCACCACAACAAACCTAAGAAACTAAAAGGGCTTATTTTTTAATGTACCCTCCTTTAACTTACATAGCAATTAAGATATTTCACTAATATCACATCAACTTGTTAATGAAATAGATAAGTTGAGGATGTGTTTTGTATTATGAAATGATTGTATCAGAAAATAATTTTTAGATAAAATATGATATGCTCAGTTTAATTTTATGTGAAAAAAATTATATCATACAGTTTTAAGCCAGTCTAGTATTTTTATTACATTACTGTTTATATGTACACATATATTGATTTGTATATGTCTCAAATATTAGTTAGCCATGATGAATGAATGGGCCACATATAACAAACTGAAGCCAACAGGAAGTAGAGCTCACTTATTTGATTAAGTTAGTTGGTCATTTCAAATCAACACACTAACTTAACCCCATTTACCTTATTATAAAATAACATGTTTCAATAAATCTTTGTAAAAGTGTCTTGCTATTCCCTGGAGTAAATGAGTTTTTGTGGAAGCACTAAAAAAATTTGCTCTTGTAGGATGTTTACTAGTGATTAAGTTTGATTAACTTTAACTAAGTTACATTTATATTGATATGCGTAACTTATCTGATATACTCAGAATATGCTTCAGAATATTTAAATTTTGATTCCTGAGAATAAGGAAGTTCAGGATGATGTTATATAACCTCCCTTCCCATTTGAAAAATTCTAACCAAATCCAAGATGGTCACCAGTGTTTCAATAGCTCTTAAAAGTTTCACCCCTATTGACAGGCACCATAATGATTTCTTGCACCATTTAACTTTTACAGGAGTGTATTCAAACTTTTGCCTGGCCCTGTATTATAAGTACTTACTTATAGTGTAACAAAACAAATATACCTAGTACACATGTGTAACATGTAAAAAACCTTTAAATTCAGTACAATGTATTGATTTGATTTGATTTGATGTTATAAAACTAAGTTTTAAATTCGAGTTAGATTAAACATGAAAAGCATAAATATTTATATAATTTGCTTATTATTAGTTGAACATATAGAGACTTGTAAACATAATTGTTATTATTGAAATGATGTAACCCTTCTTTGTGATCCACACAGAATATTCTCAAATATGTTTTTACCTTAGTTAGTGCAATGTGAAGGAAAGTTTTCAAAAAACTAAACTAGAATTTTCCAATGATTTGTAGATCCTTGCTGCTGTGATAGTGTTGATCCCCATACCATCCCCGACGAACAAAAGAACATTCTTTGCAACCCCTTTGTTCCATTTAATCTGGAAAGCAGCTTCGAGTTCAGCCCTTCCTTTTTTGAACCAAAATTCAGGATCTGAAAAATTAAAAATAGCACCAAAGTACTTTTAGAAATAACTAATCACAGACAACTTAATCATAGAAAGATAAAGATTTTAGTGACTACAGAGTGTTAAGAAATGTAATGTAAAAGAATATATAATTATATTAAGTTAAATACTACATAATAATTGTAACAAACATTAATCTGTTATAACAGTCTAAATACTTTGTTTATACAGTGAAGTTATAAATATTACTGATATATTTAAAAGACACAGTTAACTTCATTAATCCTTTTATTTCTAATTTTTCATTGTTGAATTTCTAAATACAAAACTATTAATATTTCTTAATATCTAAGTCTTACTTTAACTGTCCAAATTTTTTTAGCTACGTTCAAATTTTACCCTTTACTACAGCTTCAGATTGATTTTGTTGTTATTCAACTTTGTTAATCTTGTCATCATACAACAATAAAACATGCAATGTTGTTATAGTTAAAGGACTTATTAATCAAGATCAATATTATCCTGTCTTTTAAGTTGGATTAAAATAGTACATAATCTACAAAATGTCATTGAAATCGTTTCATCAGTGGTTTAAGAGATTAGCGTAAACAAACATTGTGACACACAATTATTTTTATATATACATAAGATATTTTATATAGATAAGGGATCAAAAATGACAATAACTGCATACAATGTTTGGTGACTCTGATTTCAAACTTGCAAGGTATATATGCAAAATTATACACAAAATGGGGTTACTGTAACACTTTTTATTTACATCCATTAAAAATCCCGTTTTGAGGGAAAATAAGAGGGTAATTTAACCCCATATCATTTAAAAAATATTAATAGAAGAAGAAAATTCATGAAAACTACATCTCAAAGTTAATTTAATGCAACATAGCATCTATTTTTAATTTACAATTCTAATATTCAAACGATACTCACTATAGGCAGGGTAGTCAGAATTTGATGCAGTTGGTTTCATGTCATCAATTCCTTTTTATTTGGGATATTACTCAAAGAAAAGTAATATCTACAAATTACCACCTATACTCATTATGGGAAGACCAGGATTAAATTTTAAAACCAAAAACGTTTTAAATTATATGAACTCATAATTCCAAGGACATTTTAAAATTCTAAGTTGTTCAAAAGT
This sequence comes from Homalodisca vitripennis, assembly GCF_021130785.1. Classification (NCBI taxonomy): domain Eukaryota; kingdom Metazoa; phylum Arthropoda; class Insecta; order Hemiptera; family Cicadellidae; genus Homalodisca; species Homalodisca vitripennis. The sequence goes on along the minus strand of NW_025782340.1, from coordinate 8,435 downwards.
TGAGTTGCAAGAAGGAGTTTTGGGACATTTGGATCATAGGGCTATAAGCATGAAAAAAGCACTGGGACAGGTAGCTATGTATCAGATTTTTCTAAAAACAAATTTCAAATTAGCTAAAATAAATTGGAATAGTTTAAAATGTCTTACGTTTTATTTGTTTGTTTTTTGTTTTTTTTTTTTATGTTCATTGTAATATTGAATTATTCTGAACTTTATATTATAAAAACAGTATTTTAAACGAAATTCAATATCAGCATGGTGTTGTAGTTATAACAGGAATGATTTCCAGAACTTAGTGGCAGATGATTGAGCAACTGGCCTTGAAAATAATTGCTTTGTGGTTTTCTCACTCTTGTATCAAGTTCCATATATCTCTAGGAGCAGACTGAACTATGCATCTTCTGTCTCATCTTGCTCATTATGCGATGAAACTGATGGTCGATACCAAGACAAAGTTCATGGAGAGGTCACCTTCAGTGAGATATGAGGAGTATTAAATATTAAGCAGGATGTGTGGCAAACAGGGTGTGTTTATATTTATCATCATTCATCATCATCATTCTTGTCTTTACAGAACTAATAAATTAGAGATCAAAACCTATAATGTAGTATTTAGAAGAAAATATCTGAAATTCTAAATAATGAAACACAAATTTAGATATTATGTAAAAATAAAACATATATAAATCAAAATCCCATTAGGGATTTTCAATTCAAATAGTCGTTCATAAAATTAAGATAAATAATTCATAACAAACGAAATAATACATTCAAAATGTAATATTTTATCCATTTAGTAAACAAGTGGTCCATATTTAGTTTTTTATTTTCATTTTGGGTCAATTATATATTAAATGTTCTTCACTAACATTAAAATACGAGTATGAGTCCCAAGGTGTACCGTAGCTAATCTTTTAATAATTATAAAATGAAACTGTGTAAAAGGGAGAAGGAAGGATTTTTATTACTAAATAATTTGCTTGGAGTTCTCCATGAGCCTTGTTAATATCTAACAAACCAAAGAGGTCACCTAAAGAACGTGACTGTTTAAAACCATGTCATTCATCGAGAAGCTGAGTCAGTACAACATGTAATGTGGGTTACTACTTTTCCCATAATTGTGTGTAAAGTCTGTTCTTCTGAAAAATTATGGAACAAATTGTGATGTAGTGTTTTATGTCTATTCTGAATGTATACATTGACTGAAGGCCTCAAACATATCAGAAGAATATAAATGAAAATTAACCTCTGTGATCAATTTCATCCTTTGTGGTGACATCAGCTGATCAAGTCACGTTTAGCTGACTGCAAAAGACAGATTACTGACACATAAAATGTTTTAATCAACTTTTGTACATTTTGTTCTTTTAGTTACTAAAGCTTAATCCAAGTTGTTACAATGTTTCTACTCTATAACCTATTGTTTGTGTTTACTAAAACTTAATTATCTAAAAATCCTGAATCTTTGGGTAGGTACTCTACTCTACATTAACAACTATTTTAAACTGAACAGATTTGACATAGAGCCGTACTGCACCAGCTGCATTGGATAGGACACCAATGGCTACATTTTGAAGAAAACATTTGAGAACATCCTGCCACACGACCCATACATCGGCGGCAGACAAGTTGCAACTCTTGATTAATCATGAAGTTCCAAACATCTGCTCCTACACTGCTGAGAGTATTACTGCGTTCTCTATTCTTGAAGCATTGAAATTAAAACTGTAATTTTGGACCAAATGAATAAATAATGCAATTTTGAACCTGATTCAGCAACTCAATACAAGAATGAATAGTTCCGTCATTCTTTTTTTAATAGAGTGATTAACAACCAGGTAAGACAAAGACTACTAGAGAATACAACTCTCACACTTGATGAAGCATTCAATTAGGTAAGATCCATTGAACTAGCACACCACCAATCTGCATCTTATCTGTTATTACTATATTCAATTGAACCCAGTACTGAAACTGTAGTTGTAGTACGCTCATCTTCTTCAAAGATCTTCTGTGAAAAATTGTGGCATCCTAGAATGATATCTCCAGCTAAAAACTCCAGTTGTACAAATAATTCTAAACTTGAACACTTATGCAAATCAAAGAAGAAACAAGGAAAAGCAAGAGCATATAGGAGCTTAGGAATAGCTTCAACCAGTGAGAAAGCAGCTGTCCCCACCAGCCTAAAGAAATCAACTCCTATACTTCTGTTCTTCTGTCAATGGTGTTCTGCTGAATGGATTAATTAACACCAGATTGTCACTTAGTTTCATACATCAAAGTCTGGTCAGAAACTGTAACACAGAAATTATGCCATACAGAGGATCGATTTCCATGGTAAATACTTTCTTGTTTACACAAGTTGAAGGTCAATGCAAAGTTGTAGAACTATTCCATACAACCTACAAGGAAATAATAAATGAGGGTTCAATAGCATCATATGGAAGACTGATGTTAGCCCTGAAATCAAACAATATGGACTCAAATCAATTGGAATGTGTTCTAGGTACTGCCACAGATTCTATGTAATCTCTTCTTTGTAGGTCTGTACCATGACAAATGCTACACCTCATGAACGCATCTTCTATAATCCGCATAGCTTCTCAATGAAAATTCTATGCAAATGTGGTTGATAAAGACTAGACCCATTCTCTTGAAGAAATTCAACCAGAGTTAAAAATACAACCCTCTGTTTGTACAAGTGAATCTGATTTATGCAAATTCTGATTATGCTCATGAGACATCTTGATGGTAGAAAATGTACTGTACCTACACAACATTTTTCGCCTGCATGTGGACCTGTTCTTAACATTTAATAACAATTACTCGTAAATAAGAATTCTGAACTTGGAAACCACTGTGATTCCAAGTGTGACTTCCAAGGAAAAATGGAAACAGAACAAGTAATAGCTATTGATGAAGAGACAGATGACACTAATTCTGAACAAGAAGTTGTAGTATCAAAATGTTCAACAAAGACCAAGACATAAAAGAAGAAGTCGTATGTCTTTGCGTGACTATATAAATGATTTATAATATAGTAGTGACAGTGAAGATACTGCTGATCCTGTCACATTTACCTGGCTACAATGGACAGATAACTGGCACATTCAAATTTCCTGTTTACTCTCTTTTTAATACTTTTTTGTTTATTGTAGTTCTTTGAGTTTAATAAACATAACCTCTACGATCCATCCCCTAAATCTGCCTCTAGCTACATAAATTATTATATCCTTGATGGGAGCATAGCCTACTATAAATACCTAAAATAATATTTTAGCCAACTCATAAAAACAATAAAATTATTCAGAAGTTTTAATAAATCTAAGTATATGTATAATAAGTAGCAGAAAAGGGTGCAAAACTTTGACACAAGGGGTGGATCCAGGAGAATTACTCCCTCCCCCCTACCCCCGAATCACGGTGGATGTTTCTTTTAACAATAGGCATACACAAAACGCAGGTACAAAACAACTAGCCCAGTGATGTATATAGAAAATTATTTCGCAGGGGGCTTACACACTGGGTTTTTAGGGGTCGAGAATCTTCTCCCGGGCAATTATTGAGCTTTAAGACCTCATAAATGTATTCTAGCTTAAAACAAGCTAATGGTTATAATTTGAGTGTAAGTTTATCAAAATTTCGGGGGGAGGGGGGGGGCTGGAGTCCTCTGAACTCCCACCTATATACGTCCATGAATTAGCCTACCGGTTAGGGTCTAAAATAAATAAAAGTACTATCGATCGTCCACGCGGTAGTAGAAATCACGTGCATTAAGTTAATTGGGCGTGTAGGTCATTCTGTAGGCCTGTGTATTTAGGCCTTCCCACTATGTTTCTATGGCACAAAGCGTAAACAGTGGTTAGTTTTAATATTGTGAGAAAGATTTATTATGTGGAAGTTAAAAATCATATAACAATGGAAGGTACTTTTGCATTATACTGACCACAATCTTTTTGTATGTTTCGGTAGTAAAATTAAAGATGCTTATATTGGAACAATAATAAATAGTTCAAGGTTTTTGTATGCACTGCTATAGCTAGTTTAATCTTGTAGCACGCACGTTATAGTTACGTAGTTCAGTTTCGGCACGTGTTTGTTTGTTTTTATGAATAACCATATATTTGCTCTGGGTAGGGGTAGGTTGACAGTGGAGAGTTTATAACAAGTTAATATATGTGTTGGTTATATTAAAATATAGGTATGGTAGGTGTAATACACGCGCGGGACAGTAATGGTTAGGTGTTTTGTTACTGTATTTGTGACGGGAAACATGCAGGTAAAAGGGAAATGTGGCCTGTATATGATGACTAAGTATCCATTTGAAACAACTTAACAACATCCTCTCCTCTAACAAGCAAAATTTATTGATCTATTACTAGATTTCGTGTGGCTCTTTCCACAAAAATTCACATTTGATTTGAGGGAACATGTTTAAGATGCACTTGTCATTATAGGTTACAACACTAACACATTTGTAACCTTTTTGTATATTGTTTGCTCTATAGTAACCTTTTGTATTTGTTATTATAGTTGTTAGCCTGGTGAGGGAAGTCCAATTTACTAATCTGCATCTTCTTCTATTCCAACTGAAACTGAAAGAAAACTCTGAAGAAGTTTATTCCTACGACTCCAATAATCGATTTGGAATTTAAATTCTACAAGACTTTTGCAGTATCCATCATGCTGTGGTCACTTTAAATATTTTATCACGAGGCCAAAAGTTGTAACTTTGCTTTAAAAACATGAATTTGATCTAATCATTTTTGTCAAATGATATAGGAAATTCCAACAAAATTTAAAATCCCCTCAATTGTGTCGTAATATTGGACATTCCTCTTGTAATGCTACAGTTGAACAATCAAAACACTTTCTGTGATCAAAATTCCCATGCTATAAGTGATGTATTCCCATTTGAAAATATTCAAAATATTTATTTTGATTATTTGCGTATCAAATTCATCTTTTTTTATGTTTTACAAATGTATATTACTTTTACTAAGTTTGAACCCTATACCCTGTTAAACTCAATTTGTATAAAATTAACTAGCATTTTTGAAAATATTACTGTAAAGATGCAGTAGAACTAATGTTGAAATATTTTTGAAACATTGTAAAACACGAGTTGTTTTTATATTTGAAATCCCAAGTAGAAGAGTAAGTTTTTTAATCACAGATCAATGTTTGTGCCTCATTGAAGAAAATTACTACTAGGTCCTATCTAGACATTGTTTTTAAATATTATATAACGTGTTCATATTATTAAACACGAAAACTAACATTGTATTTTTATTTTGTGAGTATTTAATTATTATGAAAACTAAGAATTATATTATATATACGATAATATTTCGTGTGATTTTTAACGAACAGTAGTATTGTTGTAAAAAATACGATAACCAACACTAACAAGCGATAAAAAGCAAAAAAAGGTTAGATTGTTTTAACAATGTGAAGTTTCGAAACAAAATATTAGCATTTTGGTTAATCAATGTTACAAATTGGTGGTGTATCACTTCATTGCTAAACATTTAAATATTAAGTGAACTAAAATATTCTAAAGCTACAAGGCTGTGCAATGCCAATTTCGTTCTCTAATAAAGGTAAAAGTCTCAACATTTCAATAAAAAACTAGTATAAAATGCAATTTGTTAAAGCTTATACCAGGGTGAGTCTGACCACCCGTGCAGTATTTACAGCTGTCTTAGTAACTGACTCCCAAACTTTTTCTATCTCTTTTCTCCATAATTTGGCCTCTCCGAATCTGTTAAAATTATTTTTAATTTTGAAAAAATGCCCCTAAAGGGCCCAATTTGGGGGGTAGGGGTACTTTTTGGGGAATTTTCAAATGTAAACATGGGTCGTGTGATACATCAATTTAAAGGTCTTATTACACCGAACATTTTGGGCGCAAACAAAAGTTAATTATCTTTAACCGTATGTACAGGGTGTGTACCAAAACGTTTTTGAAATAGGACTTTAAAATAAAGTACCGTGTTACCCTACCTACAATACGGAACAGCTCCAGATTTTTTTCCTAACTTGCTATTGACCTATTTTTCCATGAAATATGTGGTACGGGGCATTTTTCACTGGATTTTCTAAATTTCAAAAATATTCAAAATTTAAGAACACAAAAAATCCTAACACTCAAAATTCTTAAATAGCAACATATAATAAATTTTATATCAAATAAAAGGTCTTTTTAAAACAAACTTTTTTTGTATTTAACTTTTTTCCCCTATCTCTTACTGTTTCAAAATGGCAGCCGAAAAACTGAATTACGTATGGTCTGTTTACAAAAATGTAACAAATTAATTTTAAATTATATGAAATAAAAATATGTCCTTTAATTTTTAATTTGCTTAATAGCTCTGAATGACCTCTGAACTAGCCATAATCTTACCTTTCATTGATTTTGCTAGTATAGGTGCTCGAATTGGTAGTCCGTCATTTGCTAAAACACAGTTCTAATCTGGAACTTAAGCTATCTACAGCTCGCAACACTTCTTCGTGGCTGATTGAATTTATAGCATTCCGGATTCGCTGCATCATATCTTCGAGGTGTTGTCGGTCGTAAAACATAAACTAAGTCTTTCAGCCTACCCCAAAAGTAAAAGTCCATACAGGTCAAATCAGGGGATCTTGGTGGGTAGTTAACTGGACCACCTCTTCCAACCCATCTTCCAGGATATTGTTCATCAAGCGTTTGTCGCACGTTGTGCGAGTAGTGAGCCGGACCACCGTCGTGCATAAACCACATATTGCCAACAACTTCGTCAGGTACATCTATTAATAAGTTAGGCAAGTGATTAATTAAAAAATGTGTTATAAGTCTCTCCATCTAGGTGTCCTTCAAAGAAAAAAGGACCTACAATTCTCCTACCAACAATACCACACCAAGTATTACACAGTCCAGTTACCTCTGGTTGTCAACCTCTCGTATCCAGTGGGGATTCTCAATGAGCCCAGTACCTCATGTTGTGACGGTTAACTTCGCCGTTGCTCCGAAATGTAGCTTCGTCACACCATAGTAGATTGCGAAAAAAATGTTCATTTTGTAGCAACTTTTCTCTTGCCCACAAACAAAAATTCATTCTTTGAAGCCATCATCACCATGAAGTTCTTGGTGCAGGGACATCTTGTAGGGATGCATTTTATTGTCTTTCAGGATCCTCACCACTGAACTCTTGACTCATACCAGAATCAATAGCTATTCTTCTGGAAGAATCATTTGGGTTTAGTTGCAACTGCCGCCAATACTTCTGGTGCCCTATCACTTCTTACAGGCCTTGCAAGCGTTTTTCCCCTTATTGCTGTCAGGCTGTACCTGTCCTGTTTCACGAACTCGAATAGCAAGTCTTTGAAAGGCCATTCGTGACTGAGGTTCTCTATTTGGAAACCGTTCGGCATATACCCTCGCAGAAGCCCACATAGTTTTGAAAACATTCGCCTAACACCATTAGCATATCGAATGCCTCTGCATTTGTGTACGGCATTTCGAAAAACCACAAGCTGTCCTTAACAGCAGACACCAATGAAACTGACTAAGGGTAGCCTTATCACAATTTGTCAGATAAAGATGTCTAGCCAGCTTACCGCAAGTGATAAGCCTGTTGAGGGTGGTACAAAGTACCTTTCTAGTCCAAGGACTGGCATTGAGATTGTGCATACATGAATCAATGTTATCTTTAAAAGATAACATGGAAACTACTACAAAATATATTGGGCCACATTAGAAAATTAAAACATGCTTAATTTTGGCCTGATTTCATAACAAATTCTGTTTATTTAATCACAAAAACCTGTTTGTTCAAATAAAAATAATTTGTTACATTTTGTAAACAGATATACGTAATTCAGTTTTTCGGCTGCCATTTTTAAACAGTAAGAGATAAGGGAAAAAAGTTAAATACAAAAACAGTTTGTTTTAAAAAAGACCTTTTATTTGATATAAAATTTATTATATGTTGCTTATTTAAGAATTTTGAGTGTTAGGATTTTTTGTATTCTTAAATTTTGAATATTTTTGAAATTTAGAAAATCCAGTGAAAAATGCCCGTACCACATATTTCATGGAAAAAATAGGTCAATAGCAAGTTAGGAAAAAAATCTGGAGCTGTTCCGTATTGTAGGTAGGGTAACACGGTACTTTATTTTAAAGTCCTATTTCAAAAACGTTTTTGGTACACCCTGTACATACGGTTAAAGATAATTAACTTTTGTTTGCGCCAAAATGTTCGGTGTAATAAGACCTTTAAATTGATGTATCACATGACCCATGTTTACATTTGAAAATTCCCCAAAAAGTACCCCTACCCCCCAAATTGGGCCCTTTAGGGGCATTTTTCAAAATTAAAAATAATTTTAACGGATTCGGAGAGGCCAAATTATGGTGAAAAGAGATAGAAAAAGTTTGGAAGTCAGTTATTAAG